>NW_021319113.1:804012-816019 GCF_001605985.2 Dendrobium catenatum | reverse complement strand
ACATGGGCTAACACAGATGCTTGTTCTGCTTAAAATGTGTTATTTTGTATGGGAAATTTACTATATATGCTATATGGGATTCTAGTTCTGCAGGTATTGCTATAGCCTAAGTTTATTATGTGTTGCCATTGCAAGATTAGGACAGCATCTACTTTTCAAGCTAACTTGCTCTTTCCCAGATGTATGGATTGATATGGCTTCCATTCTTGTAGATATTTTTGATTTTGATGTTTTATGTATTTTCCTGGATTGTTGGATGCAATGACATTTGTTTTATGGTTTCGAATGAGGCACTATATATTTATTATCATCATCATTAACATTAACCTTATCCCAATTATTTGTGGCATGTTTTATGAATTTTCATTTTCTATTCATTCTTGTTGAGTGTTGCAGGAGACATTTACCCTACTCTCACAATTTTTTTTAACAACTATTAGCCATGTTACTTAGCAAACACCATTTTCTTCCAAATCCTTTTGACAATAAATCTATCTGTATTATCTATTTTTTGTGGTACGCCCAAGTGTATTTTCAACTGGCATATCTTTATTAGGTATTACTCCTGCCAGCCCTTTAAGATAATCATGCCTCAGTTTATCCTTTTTAATTTTACCACGTTTGCATGGTATTCTCATTGCCACCAAGCTCAAGTTGCCTTTCATGTTTTTTTTTTGGTCCGCGTTAACACTCCTGTCTATATATTCTTAAGAAGTATTTTATGTACGGCTAGTTCTTTATTTTATATTAATGTTGATAAGTCATACTTTATATGTACGAGACTTTGATTTCAATGCATTCTCATTGAATGGTACCGATATATTTAATAAACTATGGAACTTGCATTAAATGCACACTGATTTTTGCACATATATAGATATTTTATTCAAGTGTTCAAATTGAAAAGTACAAATTGTTTAATTAAATTAAATAAAAAAATAGGGATCTAAGGTAATATTTTTCATAAAACGGGACTATAATATATATAATTTGAGTACTATGCACTTAATGTTTAAAATACATGTATTTGCCATACTTTTGAAACGACAAGAAATGAAAATGAAGGTATTTTTGAATAATTCGTACATTTGTATGCTATATGTTCATGATACATGAATCTGCTCACTAGTGTAACAATTACAGAAAAATGTGACATGATTTAATATTCTATGTAAGCACCTTTTGTAGTTGAAGGAAAACTTTATGTAGTTCCCTTTCAATAGGAAATTACTTTCTTAATTATTTCTCCAAATATTATTTCAAATTTATTTTCTTATATGATTTTAGTCGATGAAAAAAATTTATCCATTGACAATGTGTTATGCAATGTCAAGTATCATGTACTTTTTTTTGTTAAATCCCAGACCTTTAATCCTGGATTAATCCCACGGCTGCAAATAGCGATCCGTGGGAAGCTCCCTCACGTTATGAGCCTTAGTTAGACAACAAAATTAGGAAGGATTGTATTACTCTATATTGTGTAATAATTTGTTTCTTTATATAAGCATATTGTATAGACTATAAATAGGGATCATGTTGAATAAAGTTTCAAACTTTTTCCCTCTCCAATCTTCTGAATTCAACATGGTATTAGAGCCACGAACGAGATAGGGAGGAAGCCATTGGAAGCCAAATGAAAGAAGTTTTATCAGAGGAAGATGAAGCCGAAGGCGATGCAAGAAGGTGACAATCGGACGATCAGACTCTTACACTTCGACCTCTAGATGCAAAAAGGCGACGCTTCGACGTTCGGAAGGCAGGAAGAAGACGAAGACGCTCAACGCTTGGAGATGCTCGGATGCTCGACGAAGACAATTCGATCGAACAATCGGAGAAGATGCTCGACGATCGGTCGCTCACGCTCGGAAGAAGCCAGTTCTCCCGAACGATCAGATAAGACGCTCGGCGATGTTCGCCTGAATGTTCTTAGACTCAATCGGATGCCCCTTCCGATCCACAGAGACAGGCGGGCCCTTCACTTGGGACGGGTTGACAACAACAAGGAATCTTAAATCAGATTTGAGACCTGATTAAGACCTGAAATCAGCCTTTATTGCTATTATAACACCACAATGTCTGAAGAAAATTTGTCCCAGAGATTTGATCAAATAGAAGATTTTATGATATACCAAGAATGAGGTGATCTTTAAAGTATACAACCTTCCTATCGCCTAAATGGGAAGAACTACCTAAAGTGGTCTCAATTTGTAAAGACCTACTTAAAGGGAAAAGGAAAAATAAATCAGAGGACCAAAAGGAGGAGATCTTAATTTTGCGGCATGGGATGAAGCAGACTCCGTGATTATGTCATGGTTCTGGAATTCCATGACTATGGAAATTAGCGATACATTTATGTTCATCTCCACTGCAAAGGACATGAGATGCCGCAAGACAAACTTTGTGAAAAGCTCGGGATGGGGCTCAAATCATTGAAATCAAAATCAAAGTAGGGAGCACAAAGCAAAGGAGCAAGATCGTGATGGAGTATGCCACTCTTCTACAAAATCTATGGCAAGAACTTCATCACTACATTTACATAGAAGCCATATGTCCGGAAGATGCTGCGATCCCAAAAAATTTTATTGAAAAAGATAGAGTTTATGATTTTTTTGCAGGACTATATGCATAATTTGATCAGGTTAGAGTCCAGATCATCGGCAAAGAGGAGACGCCATCACTTAATGAAACCATTTATCTCATTCGCACGGAAGAAAGACGATGGGGAGTGATGTTAGAACCAAAGGTCGTTGAAAGTTCAGCAATGGTGATGAACAGATAATCGTCATGGAAGGAGTAAGATAAAAATTTCTCAAAATTTAAAGACAAAAACTCATTTTGGTGCAATTATTGCATGAAGTCAAGATATACTAAGAAAACATGCTGAAAGATATTTGGAACCCCCCCCAAGTAAGGAGTGAAATCAAATAATTGAAAAGAAGAGCACATTGTATGCCAACAACACTACAAGTTAGCCCAACCCAGAAGCACAGACCATCCTTGGAGAACTCAATAAATAAGATATTGATAATCTGAAACGATTCTTGATCTCTTGAAAGATCAAATACATCTTCTTCACTTGCACTCTCAGATAAGTTTTCGATTTCTATTAGTTTAAATGCCTCTAGAAGTCATTTAAAGGAATTATGAATCATTGACTCGTGAGCCACATATCACATGACCCACTCACCTACCCACTTTATCAACTAAACTCCTTGCCCAAGCAACGAGAAAATCATCACTACTGATGGTTCTCTTACCACGGTAGCAGACCAAGGAGACATAACATTATCTCCCTCAATCATCCTAAAAAAAGTGCTCCACGTACCTCAATTATTCATTAACCTAATATCAATACAAAAACTTACCAATGATCATAATTATCAAGCTTTATTTAACTTTACTTATTGCTTATTTCAGGACTAGAGATCGGAGAAGAAAATTGTACTTGTTAAGAAGAAAGTTGGACTATACTACCTGGAAGAACTAAATCAATCTAAAAATAGCTGCACTATCTTACCCCTAGTTGATAAGAATTCCACTATTTGGCTTTATCATTATAGATCAGGGCACCCATGATCCAATGTTTAAAATTGCGTATTCGGGTATTGAGGCGTTTTTCATTCGTGAGGCGAGGCGTGAGCCTCAAGGCGTTTTGAGGCGTAAGCCTCAAAATCAAAAGATTGCGTAAACATAAAATGATAATTTTTTTATATACTAATGAGTGAATAATATAAAACATAAAAAAATATAAGATATGAACTGAAATCAAAATATCTCAATAATAAGATAACATGAAATATAGTTCAACTCAAAATTTTATCTTTCCCAAATCCAGGTATTTTTTCATTAACATATAATTCCAAATTTCCAAAAATAAATAGCAATGACATATCACATAAGAACTCATAAGTCATCAGCACTGTAATCACTAAGGGGTTCTTCATTTGAATCATTATTATGGTGAACTGCTCTTTTCCCTTCCTCCTCTCCTATAGAGTCTAATGTTGGACATTTACTTCAAGATTTATGTAAGTTTTAATATATATAGCGTGAGGCGTAAGCCTCATGCCAGTGAGGCGAGACGGGCTTCAAGGCGGGCCTTAACCAAGTTGAGGCGCAAGCCTCATTAAAAAAACTTGAGGCGTAAGCATCGAGGCATTTTTTACTGGAATTGCGCAAAGGCGGGCCTTAAGGCGAGCCTCATATTGCGCAATTTTAAACCATGCACCCATCTTTTGATGTCCTAAGACATGTATCGACAACTTTTTCAGAAATTAGAAAATAAATATTTCATTATTAAACTTGTGAGTTAACTATTCGCTAAACATAAAAGAACTTCCTTCCCAAATAAAAATGAGAGATGTGATACTCTTTTTTACCTTATTTATAGTGATATATGGGGACCCTAAAAAAATTCCCAATATCTCTGGGCACACTGGTTTGTATCATTCATTGATGATTGCACTAGAGTCTCTTAGATCCATCTCCTCAAAAGTAAATCCGATGCTGGCACCATTCTTCCCATTTTTCATGCCATGATCCAAAATCAATTCGGGGTAAAAATAAGGAGATTTCATTCCGATAGTGCTAAAGACTATTTCAACCAAACCCTTTCCTTCTAGTTCCAAAATAAAAGGATCATCCATGAGTCCTCCTGCGTTCACAACCCACAACAAAATTGGGTTGTAGAAAGAAAAAATGGTCACCTTCTAGCCCCCATTTGGGCTTTTATATACCACTACAATACACCGAATTCCTATTGTGGGGAAGCTCTCATTACTGCAACTTATCTCATAAATCGACTACCTTCAACAGCCCTAGGACTCAAAACTCCAATGAAAATTTTGTCTTCATTTTACCCCGAGTTTCGAACCCATCATAACCTTATACCAAAAATCTTTGGGTGCACTGCCTATGTTTATGTTCATAACTAAAATAGAGAAAAACTAGATCCAAGAGCACTCAAATGCATCTTTGTTGGCTATTCAACTATCCAAAAAGGTTACAAGTGTTATCAACCATTGTCTTTGTTGACGTTATCTTTGATGAACAAAATTCCTATTTTTTCAAGCCTCATCTTCAGGGGGAGGTTGAACTTGACGAAGATGAGAAAAATGACCTAACACCTCTTGACCTTCCTCCACCACCTCAAGCCAATCCACCTGAAAACTAGGATAGGGAAACAAAAGACAAAGCTGTCATTAGATTTGAGAAGGCATACTGATGCATTCAAATTCTATCAGCATATGTTTTATTATTCAAATGTTTATATATATATTTTTATTTTGGTCTTATGTAATTTGGAATTTTATATTTTATTTTGTTTACCCTATCCCCATATAGTGGGACAAAGGCTTGATGTTGTTGTTGTATTTTGTTTACCCTATGATGGAAGGCTGCCAATGAACACGTTTAGGATTGGTGCTCTTAGGACACTTCACTCATTTGGTTTGCTAGCTTTCTTTGGTTTTTGGGCATTTGTTGTTGGGCTAAAATTTTCCTATTGGGCTTGGCCCAGTTTTCCCTTGGCTGCTTGGTGTTTTTTTGGCTGTTGGATTCTGGGCTGGCTGTAGGTTTTTGGCTATTCAGATCCTGTGATGGCTCTTGGTTTTATGGCTGTTCGGATCCTGGGCTGGCTATTGGTTTTCTGGCTGTTTGGTTTTTGGGTTGGCTGTGCCTTTCTCTTGGGTATTTCCCATGTTTTACTGCTCCCATTGATGGCTTGAGCAACACCTTTTGGGGGCTGTTTGGATTCCTTTTCCCTATTTATAGGGGACTTTTTGTGCTGTTAGGAAGGTTTTAATGATCAGAAATTATTTCTAAACCTGAGGGTTTTCTCTTTTAGCCTTAGAGCTACTTCTTTCATACCTATTTCTTCTTCTATTTTTCTTTCTATTTCTTCTCTCCACAAGTATCTTTCCATTGTATCTTTCTTCTCTACATAAAGTGTGGGTGGTGTTGTTGGCCGGTTTGTTGGTATTTGCCGGAGGAGTGCCGATTGGTGTTGGATCAAGATTGCTATGGTGGACCCCTAGTTTGAATGTTCTAATTTTTCCTAATTTTATCGATACATGTGAGGTGACTTTTAAGGTTGTTATAAAGGTATTGTTCTTTATAATTTTGTCTTTTCTTTCGAAATCCTCTTTTATGTTTCTTGCATCTATTTGTTTCGTTGTCGGTGATTTATTTATTTATTTTGGGTTGAGTTGTGTTCCATTTGTCCCTAGTGTTCTCATTCTTGGTTTTTAGATCATAGGAGCTATCATATACTCCAGGCGTATGTTTAGATTTTGCTCCAAAGCAGATCTAAGAATCTGAACCATCTCTTAGAAATATGGTGAGCTCACCACCTCCCTTATTCTCTATAACCAACTTTATATCCTTTAACAAATTCTCATCCTCACAAAAAATGTCTTGGTTACACTAGAAGATATCCATATTCTTAAAGGTATTTGTGTTGTCTTATCTGATGAAAATTGAAAAAATGCCATGATAGATGAAATGCATGCATTAGTAAAGAATAATACATGGGAGATCATCAATCTATTGAAAGTAAAAAAATAGGTCGGCTACAAATGGGTGTTCTCCAAAAAGTACAAAGCTGATGGCACACTAGAAAAATTCAAGGCAAGACTAGTGGCAAAAGGGTTCACTCAAACATATGACATTGACTACCAGGAAACCTTTGCACCTATAGCCAAGGTAAACTCTGTCAGAATGCTACTCTCACTAGCAGCCAAATACAACTGGCATCGGGAACAATTGGATGTGAAAAATATATTCCTGCATGGAGATCTGGAAGAAGAGAGATTTATGGAAATACCACCAGGGTTTAAGGAAAAATTTGAAGGTAACAGGGTGTGCAGATTAAAAAAGACTCTGGATGGGCTCAAACAATCACCAAGGGTCTGGTTATGAATAATTTCAAAATTCATGCTTCTTAATGGATATAAACAAAGTCAAGGGCATCATACATTATTTTTTAAAAACTTAGACTTAGGGGAGTCAAAATATTATTAGTATGTGTGGATGATATTATCTTGACTGGAAATAACAAAGAGGAGAAAGTTAGTTTAAGGAAAAGTCTTACCAATGAATTTGACTTAAAAAAACTTGGTATTCTAAAATACTTTCTTGGAATTGAGATAGCCCACTCCAGCAAATGAATCTTCATTTCACAGTAGAAATACATTAAAGATCTTTTAAAAGAAACTTGTAAATTAGCTTGTAAACTAGCACCAACTCTAGTAGAACCAAATCTTAAATTGGGGGAAGCAAAAGAAGATCTAGATGTAGATAAAGGGTCTTACCAGAGACTTGTAGGGAAATTGATCTACCTCTCTCACACCATATCAGATATAGCATTTGCCATAAGCATGGTCAGTCAGTTTATGCAGAATCCAAAGCAGGCTTATATGCAAGCGATAGATAGGATATTGCACTACCTTAAAAGAAACCCATAGAAAGGGATTCTCTTTAATTAGAAAAGATCGCAGAATAACCCTAGAAGCATACACGGATGCTGATTATGCGGAATCACCAGTAGATAGAAGATCTACATCAGAATATTGCATATTTATGGAGGGCGCTAGTTATATGGAGAAGCAATAAATAAAATGTGGTGGTAAGATCTAATGCGAAATCATAATATAGAGCTATGACTTTGGTAATATGTGAGTTACTATGTATCAAGATGATTCTAGAAGATTTAAGGATCAAGTAGAATGATTCCATGAAGCTACATTGTGACAACATTTCAGCAATCAGCATAGCTCACAATCCAGTCCAGCATGAGAGGACCAAGCATATAGAAGTAGACAGACATTTCATTAAAGAAAAAATAGATAATGATCTAATATGTATCAACCATCTATCATTAAAGGATCACCTTGCAGATATCCTTACCAAAGGGTTGTATAACTCTGTCTTTCTCATGATTGACAAGTTAGGAATGATAGATCTATATTCCCCAGCTTGGAGGGAGTGTTAAATTCCAGCCCTTCAATCCCGGATTAATCCCATGGTTGCAAATAACAATCTGTGGGAAGCTCCCTCACATTATGAACCATCCTTAGTTAGACAATAAAATTAGGAAGGATTGTATTACTCTTTATTGTGTAGTAATTTGTTTCTTTATGTAAGCATCTTGTATATACTATAAATAGGGATCATGTTGAATAAAGTTTCAAGCTTTTTCCCTCACCAATCTTCTGAATTCAATAGTTTTGATTGGATTCTTGGTTGAGAAATGACTATTGTTTATGGTATTTGAAGACGGGAGCATGCCTATATTGTGAAGAATTTAAAATACTCTATAAACACTTTTACATGCATGTAGTGCCATTTGGATATTTGAATATGTACTCATTGATTATTAGTAGTACTGGTGTAAAATGGCCTATCCAGCCCTTTTAAAGCTTGCTCAAGAAAACTATGGAAGGTTGAATGTGTAAACTTATTTACATATTCTTTTTTTTTTTTTAAAATAAAGCATAATATTATAACTAAATAATTATATGAGTTCCCATGAGACAATAACAAGGAATTGCTAGATTAAAATGTAAAAAATAAAAACACATGTTGTCATTGGTGGCATATAGATTGTAGCCTAGTAAATACAGAGAATGATAATAAATTTTTTCTTATATCTGCCTTTCTCAGGAAATAGGATTTGAATTTTTTTATCCACTTAGACTTCAATACTCAGTAAAATGTGATGGGATCCAAAAAGGTTCTAAATCAAAGGAGAACACTTAAGAGAAAACAGGGCACAACTTAATATAAACATAAGTGAACAAACCACAGGCAAAATCCAACCAGATGCAAAAGCTTAAACAGCTTTAGAAAAACAACAAAAACTTAAATTAAAGAGAATACCATCAGAACAACCAACAAGTGGTTACCTCACATGTAACGATAAAATAGGTAAATAAGGTGCTCTAAAGAACATGCAAACCAGAGGTCCACCACAACAATCCTGATCCAACACTCATCGCAACACCTCCGGCAAATAACAACAAACCGGCCAGCTACACTTCTCACACTTGTAGAAAAGGATACAATGGAAGGGTAACTTGTGGAGAGAAGAACTAGATAGATGACTTAGAAGAAGAAATAAGTAGAGAAGAAGAAGCCCTCAAGCTTAGGAAGAAAACCCTCAGGTTTTTAGATAATATAATGTTCAACAACTTCTTCCATTAGCAGCCAACATCCCCTATACATAGGGAAAGAAAACCAACAATCACCTAAAGCAGCCGCCCGAATCAACAAACCAAAACAGAGGGAAAAACCCAGTAAAAAAGGCACTTCCAACCCAAGAATTGAATAGTCAATCAGCCCAACAGCCAGCCAGAATTGAAACAGCCAAGAAACCCAACAAAAACTAAGGAAAAAAGGCACGGTAGGCTCAGGAACCAAGCAGCCAGGCACCAATAGCTAGCCATCGCCAACACCAAACATCAAAAGGGAATTGGGCCAAGCCCATTAAGTTAATTTCAGCCCAACAATAAATACCCAAGGAACCAAAAGATTGACATGACTTAAGAGCACCTAACCTATTCATGATCATTGGTTGCCTTCCATCATTGGGTAAACAAAAATAAAACATAATAATTCAAATTACAATATTCATAACATGAAATGTCATTTGTTGAATGCATCAATTCTCCCCAGGTGGAGAATCTCATCTCCTGATGAGAACGCTTTACTAATATGTTAATAGATATTAGGATGTCGAGTCTGTAATTCCGCTGCTTCAATCCAAGTACAATCAGTCGAAGGAAGCCCACTCCATTTTACCAGGAATTGCCCGTGCACTCCATGTCTTGTATGGGTAGTGATGTCTAGAACATCTTCAATACGACCATCTTTGGTCTGAACTGGACTGGTAACAGGTAAGGTCTCTAGATCCACAGAATCAGTTGGATTTCCTTCATATAAAGTAAGGCCAGCAAAGTTAAACACAGGTGAAGTTCCAACAGAAAGAGAAAGATCCAGCAGGTAAGCATTTGTTTCTAATTTTCGAAATATCCAGAAAGGCCCAATTTTTTTTTTTATTTCGGCTTAGCTTGCCAAAAGTACTAATTGGAAAGCGCTGTCGTAAAAAATAAGCTATAACTAAATCTCCCTCTTGAAAATGACACTCCCTTCGATGTTTATCAGCAGTAGTCTTGTATTTAGCATTTGCCATATAGAGTTTTTCTAAGGCCTGATGTTGGATCGATTGAATATGGTCCACAATTTTTGTAGCCTCGGCATTGATTCCACTAAGCACGGGTAATGAAGTTCTATCTAAAATGTGGGGAATAGGTCGACCATAAATGATTTCAAAAGGGGTTTTTTCGGTAGATCGATTGATGGAATTATTGTAAGCAAATTCGTATTGGGGTAAAATTAAGTCCCATTGAGAAGGTTTCTCACCTACAATACATCTAAGAAAGTTTCCCAAACTTTTATTTACAATTTCAGTTTGTCCATCTGTTTGTGGGTGGTATGCACTACTAAATTGGAGAGTAGTCCCTAGTTTTGACCAAAGTGTTATCCAAAAATGGCTTAAGAACTTAATATCCCCATAAGAGGTAAAAGTCTTGGGTATGCCATGTAGTCTCACAATTAAAAAAAAATAAAATAAATTAACGACATGAGAAGCATCAGAGGTTTTCTTACACGGGATGAAATGCGCCATTTTGCTAAATTGATCAACAACAACAAACACAAAATCAAACTTTCGAGCAGTGACAGGTAATCCTAGAATGAAGTCCATAGTGATATGTTCCCACGGTTTATTTGGAATGGGAAGTGGAGTATATAGACCAGTGTGACAGATTTTTCATTGTTTTACAAATTTCATTATATGTTTTCGCATGTGGGGCCAGAAGTATCGTTCTTCAACTAAAGCCGTAGTTTTTCCTTGATCAAAATGCCCCCCTAATCCTCCACAATGAAGTTTTTGGATGAGTTTTTCATGCAAAGAGCTTTGGGTAACACAAAGTCTAATTCCCTTAAACAAAAAACCTTGTTGAATTGTAAATTGAGCAGAAGAGTGGTTCTAGAAGTACAACATGATTCCTAAATTGTTTTGAAATCTCGATCAGTGGCATAGTTATCTTTTAAAGAATCAAGGGAAATTACAATTGGTTCAATGGTTATCAATAATTGGGCTCGTCTGCTTAAGGCATCAGCGACTTTATTTAAAATTTCAGCTTTGTGTTTAAGATGAAATGTATATTCTTGCAAAAAGATGTCCATTTAGCATGCCTTCAATTCAAATTTTTCTGAGATCCTAAGTATCGTTGAGCTTCATGATCAAAATTCAACACAAATTCTCTTTGAATAAGATAATGTCTCAAAAATTTTAGTGCCTGAACAATTGCATTAAGCTCAGCATCGTAAGTAGAATATCGGTATCAGGTATCATTAAGTTTTTTACTAAAGAAAGCAACAGGTCTACCCTCTTAACTAAGGACAGCTCCTATGCCAAAATGGGAAGCATCACAGTCTACTTCAAACATTTTGTTAAAATCTGGTAGTTTAAGAACAAGAGCTTGACTTATTTTTGTTTTAATCAGATGAAATGCCCTTTCAGCCTCAGGGGTCCACCTAAAAGTTTCCTTTTTAATACAATTAGTGATGGGTGAAATCAAACTATTGAAATTTTTCATGAATCGTAGATAGAAAGATGCTAATCCATGAAATCCCCTTCACTAATTGTTTTTGGAATTGGCCAGCTCTGGATTGCTTCAATTTTAATGGGCCCACTTTAATTCCATCATCATAAACAATATATCCAAGGAAAGTCAGACTATGAGTCATGAAAGAGCACTTTTTAAGGTTGATGAATAAGCATTGTTCTCTTAAAGTTTGAAGAACATATCTCACATGTTCAAGATATTCATCAAGACAAGAACTATAAATTAGTATGTCATCAAAATAAACCTGGTGGGATCAATGAGACTTAAAACCAAAGGATAACACTTAAGAGAAACAAAACACAACTCAATCCAAAATT
>NW_021319113.1:752795-803912 GCF_001605985.2 Dendrobium catenatum | reverse complement strand
ATTTCTCTTCTATGAACCTTGTCATCTCTCCTAAGATTCCTGTTCCGATAAACTCTATAAAGTACTTTAAACCCTAGTTCCTTGTCTAGTTGGCAAGTTAGAACATAATTGTTTCCACTGTGTCTGCTTTGATGCTGAGAACATCATTTTTAAATGATGTTATACTCGGGAAAAATGTCGAGCACAAATTCTTGATCAAATGGAAAGACACTTCTATCATTTGATACATAGATAACAAAAGTAGAAGTGCTATTGACTCTAGAGCGAAGTTCCTTTGTGCTCAAGGGAGTTAATGATGTATATTTTGTGCTAGATAATCATTCAACAAAATCATTAAACTCAAATCTAGTTTTTCAAATGTGAATATTAAGTCAAACCAGGTTATCAAAAAGTTGAATCCAACTAGTTTTTAATTCTTTTTTGATCTCTCATCAATTTGTGTCAAATTTATAATTTTTTTTATTAGATTAAATTTGAAGTATAAGAATACTCTCCATCTTTATTTTAGGGTTTTTTTTTAGTTTGTTAATGAGATGAATACATTATATGAGGAGGCCAATGGTAGTTGGTTGTTTCTTCCTTCATTGATCCAACTTTTGTATGCGGATTGTGCTAAATTTGGTACGCTGAGCTTAATGCAACTTCTCTCTTTCTCATTCAATAAATTTGTTATATTTCAAACTTTGTGTTCGTTCTTCTCTTTTCAAGGACTATCGGGCATCATATCTTTTTAATTCATTCTGTAAAGTGCGTCAAACGCAATACTCCTTGTAAAATTCCTATAACCCCTTCGTAATACTCTTTATTAATGATCATATGACCATAACTCCTTTTTTTATGAATTAAGATTTAATGCATTATTTGAAGCTTTGGAGCCTCAAGATTTGCTTATCTATTTGTCTACAGGAGGGGTTTCTTCTACAGCTGCTACTTCTATTGAGTCTATTGTTTATATTGCACCTGCTTGCTTCGATGTTGAGAACATTATTTTAGGCGAAGTGCTTTGGAGAAAGGCTGAGCATAAGTTATTGATCAAATGAAAAGGCTCCTCCATTAAATGATACAGATGGAACAAAAGTAGAATTGCTAAAGCTGACAGTCTTTCGCTTGGATGATTATATTGTTAACTCTCTAGATTGGGGTTCCTCGAGCGAAGGGGGAGTTTATGCATTATCGTTTTTGTTAGATGGTCATTCAACTAAATTAGTAAATTTAAATATAATTTCTAAAATGTGAATACGAAGTGAATTCAAGCTATAAAATAGCCAAATCATTGCAATTTTAAACCTTTCTAGGCCTTTCATCGATTTAGACCAAATTTTGTAGTATTTCTTTTCAATTTTTATTATTAGATTAATTCTTAAAGTATTATAATAATCTCATCCTTTTTTTTGGTTTTGTTTTCTTTTATAAATATGACTTATTGCTTTTGGATTATTGATGAATAAATCATTTGATGAGACCAAAAAAAAAAAATCATTTGATGAGACCATTAGTTGTTAGTGGCTTTTTCCTTCATTAGTCCGAGTTGCATATGCGGAGTGCTCTTAGTTGTGTACTTAGAGTTTGATTCATATTACCTCTTTCTCATTCATGTTATTTATAGTATTTCAAAATTTATGTTTATTTTTCTCTTTTCAAGGATTATTAGGATATTTGTTCAATAAACTCTATAAAGTACTTTAAACCCTAGCTTCTTGTCTTGTTGGCAAGGTACATAATTATTTCCGTTGTGTCTGCTTTGATGCTGAGACATCATTTTTAAATGATGTTATACTTGGGAAAAATGTCGAGCAAAAATTCTTGATCAAATGGAAAGACACTTCTATCATTTGATACATAGATAACAAAAGTAGAAGTGCTAAAGCTTGTAGGTGATCTTATGTATGGTAATATTGCTACTGACTTTAGAGCGAAGTTCCTTTGTGCTCAGGGGAGTTAATGAAGTGTATTTTGTGCTAGATAATCATTCAACAAAATCATTGAACTCAAATCTAGTTTCTCAAATGTGAATATTAAGTCAAACTAGGCTATCGAAAAGTTGAATCCGACTAGTTTTTAAGTCTTTTTTGACCTTTCGTCAATTTAGTTCAAATTTATAATTTTTTTTATTATATTAAATTTGAAGTATAAGAATATTCTCATCCTTTTTTTAGGCGATGTTTTTGTTAATGAGATGATTACATTATATGAGGAGGCCAATGGTAGTTGGTTGTTTTTTCCTTCATTGATCCAACCTTTGTATGCGGATTGTGCTAAATTTTATACGCTGAGCATAATGCAACTTCTCTCTTTCTCATTCAATAAATTTATTATATTTCAAACTTTGTGTTCGTTCCTCTTTTCAAGGACTATCGAGCATCATATTTTTTTAATTCATTATGTAAAGTGCGTCAAACACAATACTCCTTGTAAAATTCCTATAACCCCTTCATACAAATCTTTATTAATGATCGTATGACCATAACTCCTATTTTTAATAATTAAGATTTAATGCATTATCAGAAGCTTTTGAGCCTCAAGATTTGCTTATTTATTTTTCTTCAAGAGGGGTTTCTTCTTCAACAGCTATTTCTATTGAGTTTGTTGTTTATATTACACCTGCTTACGTTGATGTTGAAAACGTCATTTTCGGTGAAGTAGTACTTGGGAGAAAGATTGAGCATAAGTTATTTATCAAATGAAAAGGCTCCATCAAATGATACAAATGGAACAAAAGTAGAATTGTTAAAGCTGACAGTCTTTCGCTTGGATGATTATATTATTTCTAACTCTCTAGAGTGGGTTCCTCGAGCTAATGGGGAATTTATGCAGTATTATTTTTGTTAGATGATCATTCAACCAAATTAGTACACTTAAATCTAATTTATAAAATGTGAATAAGAAGTGAAATCAGGTTATAAAAGAGCCGAATCATTGCAATTTTAAACTTTTCTAGAACTTTCATCAATTTAGACCAAATTTTATAGTATTTCTTTTCAATTTTTTTATTAGATTAATTCTTAAAGTATTAGAATAATCTCATCCTTATTTTAGGGTTTGTTTACCTTTATAAATATGACTAATTGCTTTTGGATTATTGATGAATAAATTATTTGATGAGGCCATTAGTTGTTGGTAGCTTCTTCCTTCATTAATCCAAGTTGCGTATACAGAGTGCTCTAAGCTGTGTACTTGGAGTTTGATTCCTATTCTCTCTTACCCGTTCAAGTTATTTATAGTATTTCAAAAATTATGTTTATTTTCCTCTTTTCAAGGACTATCGGGATATCTATTCATTAAACTCTATAAAGTACTTTAAACCCTAGCTCCTTGTCTAGTTGGTCAAGGAAGAACATTATTGTTTGCACTGTGCCTGTTTTGATGTTGACAGCATCATTTTTTAAATGTTGTACTCGGGAAAAATGTTGAGCATAATTTCTTGATCAAATGGAAAGACACCTCCATCATTTGATACATAGATAACAAAAGTAAAAGTGCTAAAGCTTGTAGGTGATCTATTGTATGTAATATTGCTTTTAAATCTAAAGCGTAGTTCCTTTGTGCTCAGGGGAGTTGATGAAGTATATTTTGTGTTAGATATCATTCAACAATATCATTAAACTCAAATCTAGTTTCTCAAATATGAATATTAAGTTAAACCAGGCTATTGAAGAGTTGAATCCAACTAGTTTTTAAGTCTTTCTTGTCCTTTCGTCAATTTAGATCAATTTTATAGTTTTTTTATTAAATTAAATTTGAAGTATAAGAATACTCTCATCCTTTTTTTTGGGTTTGCTTTCGTTTGTTAATGAGATGAATACATTATACGATGAGCCCAATGGTAGTTGGTTGTTTTTTCCTTCATTGATCCAACTTTTGTATGCGGATTGTGCTAAGTTTGTAATTTGAATGTTACTCCTCTCTTTCTCATTCAATAGATTTATTTTATTTCGGACTTTGTGTTCTTTCTTCTCTTTTCAAGGACTATTGAGCATCATATTTATTTAATAAGTTCTATAAAGTGCATCGAACGCAATCCTCCTTGTAAAATTTGTTTAACCTCTTCATAAAACTCTTTATTAGTGATCATATGATTATAACTCCTATTTTTAAGATTAGAGATTAAATGCATTATCGGGGAGCTTTGGAACTTTAAGATTTGCTTATTAATTTTTTCTATCGGAGGGGTTTCTTTTGCAGCTTCTACTTCTATTGAGTTTGTTGTTTATATTGTACTTGCTTACTTCCTTGTTGAGAGCAACATTTTAGGTGCAGTTGTACATAGGAGAAAGGTTGAGCATAAGTTATTGATTAAATGGAAAGGCTCCATCAAATGATACAAATACTTGCAATGTTTAAAATTGCATATTCAGGTATTGAGGCGTTTTTCATTCGTGAGGCGAGGCGTAAGACTTTAGGCGTTTTGAGGCGCTCGCCTCAAAATCAAAAGATTGCGTAAACATAAAATGATAACTTTTTTATATACTAATGAGTGAATAATATAAAATATATAAAAAAAAAACAAAAGATATGAAGTGAAATAAAAATTTCCCAATAATAAGACAACATGAAATATAGTTCAACTCAAAATTCTATCTTTCCCAAATCCCAGTATTCTTTTCATTAACCTATAATTCCAATTTCCAAAAACAAATAGCAATGACATATCACATAAGAACTCATAAGTCATCAACACTGTCATCACTAAGGGGTTCTTCATTTGAATCATCATTATGATGAACTGCTCTCTCCCCTTTCTCCTCTCCTATAGAGTTCAATGTCTGGCATTTACTTCAAGATTTATGTAAGTTTTAATATATGTAGTGTGAGGTGTAAGCCTCATGCCAGTGAGGCGAGGCGGGCCTCAACCAAGTTGAGGCGCAAGCCTCATAAAAAAAACTCAAGGCGTAAGCATCGATGCATTTTTTGCTGAAATTGCACAAAGGCAGGCCTCAAGGCGAACCTCATATTGCGCAATTTTAAACCATGACATATAGAATAAAAGTAGAATTGATGAGGCTGACAGTCTTTCGCTTGGATGATTATTTTATTACTAACTCACTAGAGCGGGGTTCCTCGAGCTAAGGGGGAGTTTATGCAGTATTGTTTTTGTCAGATGATCATTCAACCAAATTAATAAACTTGAATCTAATTTCTTAAATGTGAATAAGAAGTGAAATTAAGTTATAAAAGAGCCGAATCATTGCAATTTTAAACCTTTCTAGACCTTTCATCGGTTTAGACCAAAATTTGTAGTATTTCTTTTCAATTTTTATTATTAGATTAAATCTTAAAGTATTAGAATAATTTCATCCTTTTTTAGGGTTTGCTTTCTTTTATAAATATGACTAATTGCTTTTGGATTATTGATGAATAAATGATTTGATGAGACCATTAGTTGTTAGTAGCTTTTTCCTTCATTAATCCGAGTTGCGTATGCGGAGTGCTCTTAGTTGTGTACTTAGAGTTTGATTCCTATTCCCTCTTCCTCATTCAAGTTATTTATAGTATTTCAAAATTTATGTTTATTTTTCTCTTTTCAAGGACTATCAAGATATTTGTTCAATAAACCCTAGCTCCTTGCCTAGTTGGTCGAGGAGGAAGAAAAAACCTATAACCCTCCATATAACTCTTTATTAATGATCATATGGCTACTACTCATTTTATAACATTGAAGATTTAATGCATTATCAAGGAAGTTTCGAACATCGAGATTTGCTTATGAATTTATCTACAGGTGGGATTTCTACTACAACTACTACTTTCATTGAGTTCGTTGTTTCTATTGCACCTGAGTACGATGATGCAGAGCATATTATTTTAGATGAACTTGTACTTGGAAAAATGCTGGGCACAAATTCTTGATCAAATGGACTATCGCCTCTATCAGATGATACGTAGATTATAAAAGTAGAATTGCTAAAGCTTGTTGCTGATCTCTTGGTTGATTATACTATTGCTAACTCTCTACAGCAGAGTTCCTTGCGGTTAATGGGAGTTAACCCAATATCTTTTTTGTATGATGATTGTTCATCCAAATTAGTACACGGAATTCTACTTTCTCATCTATGAATAAGGAGTCAAATGAGGCTACAGAAGAGCTGAATTAGACGAATGTTTACACTTTTCTAAACCTTTTATCAATTTAGGCCAAATTTTAAGTTGTTTCTTTTTATTTTGTTATTATTAGATAAAATGTAAAAGTACGAGAATAATTTCACCCTGATTTTAGGGTTTGTTTTTTTTTCATCGATAAAGAATGATTGTATGGACTATTGGATTATTGATTATTGATGAATAAATTATTTCATGAGGCCATGGGCGGTTATTTAATTCTTCCTCCACTTATCCAAATTGTGTATGTGGATTGCTCTAAGTTGTGTGTTCGGAGTTTAACTTTTCATCTCCCTTATAATATTTATGTTATCTTGGAATTGTATTTGTTCTCTTTCTAAGAGCTATCGAGCATCATATTTGTTTTATAAACTTTATAAGGTACCTCCAACCAATGTTTAAAATTGCGTATTCGGGTATTGAGGCGTTTTTCATTCGTGAGGCGAGGTGTAAGCCTCAAGACGTTTTGAAGCGTAAGACTGAAAATCAAAAGATTGCGTAAACATAAAATGATAAATTTTTTATGTACTAATGAGTAAATAATATAAAACATAAAAAAGCATAAGATATGAAGTGAAATCAAAATATCCCAATAATAAGATAACATGAAATATAGTTCAACTCAAAATTCTATCTTTCCCAAATCATTAACATATAATTCCAATTTTAAAAAATAAATAGCAATGACATATCACATAAGAACTCATAAGTCATCAGCATTGACATCACTAAAGGGTTCTTCATTTGAATCATCATTATGATGAACTGCTCACTCCCCTTCCTCCTATCCTATAAAGTGCAATGTCGAGCATTTACTTCAAGATTTATGTAAGTTTTAATATATATAGCGTGAGGCATAAGCCTCATGCCAGTGAGGCGAGGCGGGCCTCAAACAAGCTAAGGCGCAAGCCTCATAAAAAAAACTCGAGGCGTAAGCATCGAGGCATTATTTACTGGAATGGCGCAAAGGCGGGCCTCAAGGCGAGCCTCATATTGCGCAATTTTAAACCATGCCTCAAACCCTAGGCTCCTTGCACGGTTGGTCAAGGACGAAATAAAAACTCTATTAGTGATTACATGTGATTTATTAAGCGTTCAACATAAAGGGATGATTACACTTAAAAATACGGTAATAACCCACCATGCATGTTTATTGTAAAACTACATGTGTGACCATTATACAAGGATGAATTGTCTTTAAAATGATTTTTAACAATGTAGAACTCCTCGAATATGTAACAATGTAGTATGATGCAGCACGTGCCATGTCATTTGTCTGCATGCATTTGCATTCGGGGCTATATAAGATATTTATTAGTTGTGTTGTGAACAGCTTGGTAGATGACTAATTGAAATCCTTGCGCTCAATAAATCTTTTAATTTATGAACCTTTTAAAAACTGTCATGTTGGAGAATTTTTGTTGTTCCCAAACGGATTGTATATTTATAATCAAGTACGGCATAAGGAGGATGATATATTACCTCGAATGATAAAAATATCATTTTCTTATCGACTCAATGATAAAATTTACAATTTAATTGAGATTCCCCCATTCAATGTTTGGTTGAATGGGGTTTATTTTATTTTGAGGTACAGATGTCTCATAAGGGCTTGATTAATTACATTTCAAGCTTTGGTGCTTGAGAACACTTTTGATTAAATTAGTGGTTTTTTTTTCTTTTCTTTTAAAACAACGAAAAAGAAGTGGTCAAACAGAAATTATGGTTGTAGTGTAAAAAGCAAAGCATTGAGAAAGCTATCCCGAACGAAGCCTATCAACTTAATTGAGCATTTAGGGCTCAATCTTCAAGTAGATTGACTATTATAGAAGGGTTTTTTGCGAGAGTGTCTCTCTATATGTTTCTCTAGCTTTTTTAACCCCAAAGAAAAATGGCTTTTGATGTATTTGGGTTAACATTTATGCAGTCAATTAGATCATTATAAATACGTATTTGCTATACATATACTAAATGACACGTTTTACTTGTTATCTAAATTACTATAAATTTCAAATACTGATTTGCATCATAAGTACCATGTTATCTGGATTTATCTCAGAGATATATGAAAGACAAGATTCAAAGCACCTAATTGGCTTTATAAATGGTTAGTCAAGCTTTTTAGAATGTTTATGTGCCAAATATTTTCATATGATTCGTGAAAGTTTTGCTTAGACCATTCATTGACTAGTTTCTCCTAGTTTCTCGTGTAATTTGATGATATATTGATTTATAGCTGGACTAAAAGTAAGTATATTGGCTCATATTATCAAGTATTGTTTCAGTTATGATGTGAAAAGTTATACATCAACATTGAAAATGGCTTAGAACCCTTAGAATCACCATACAATCTTTGTAATTGGATTTTTGTTTCCTTTGAAGTAAGAAAAAATTTATTTATTATTCGGTGAATCTATTTTTGTAAGTAAGAAAGTCATCTTCTAGTTTCTTAAGGTATATATTCATTATAGTAAGATTATAAGCTATTGTTTAATAAAGTATAGCTTGTATCATTGCATTTCTACCTCCTGTTTTTCTACAACCATTATTAATCCTCTCATAGCCTATTCTACTAGAGCCTTTATGCATATTCGGATCACCTCCAATGAATATCATTTTCCTAGCAGATGTACTTTATAGTACTTCATCCTTCTCTTTCGAAAATTTATTTTTTTAATTATATTCTAATCCAACTTGAGAAGCATAGGAATCGAGCGCAGATATAAATTTTTGTATCGATTATTATTTTACTAGCAATTATCATACAACTAACCCTTTTAATCACAATAATTTTATCTTTTAAACTTTTCATCCACTATTAGCACAACCCACAACCCAGTCCCAATTGTTAACTTTTCCAACATATAATAACTTATAACCTTGCCAAATATCGTTAGATTTTTCTCCTTAATTTTTACCACAATCAAGTCAATTGATGGTGTGTCACATTGGAGTGGTGTCCTAGGGTTGGTGTCCTAGCTCATCCTTATGTTCATGTGCAATAGTTTTAAGTTTGTATAGCACTTAAGGTAATGTTCGAGCCCATCCTTATCTACTTCTCATCTTAATCAGGTAGGTCATAGTAAGGCACGTTCAAGGAATGCCTAACTAGAAAAATTCAAATCTTGATTCATATATTTATTTTATGCTTGAGTTTTACAATTAGTTGACAGTCTTTTGTCATTTGGACTAGGGATCATTAATGACGATGGTAATAAAAAAACTACAAAAAAAATAATGATAGTAGTAATGAATGGATTGTGTGATGGATGGTTACACCAAGGGACCTAGTAGTCAATAGAATAGTAGAGGCAATTCAGGTGCCTCAAAAATCTGTAGCCTAATCTCCTCTAAAAATCCAGTGATGTCTATAGATGGAGGGCAAGTTGACTTCAACAAAGAGTGAATCAAATTGAAAACTCCAGCCAAGCATGGGGTGGCGAGCTCAGATGAGAAGCATAAACCTGAGCAGAAATTGAAACGTGAAAATTCACATTAAGGTTTACTTGTTGGAACTCGACACTTCATAACCACTAAACTGTTGTATTGTTGTGCTTTTGCCTCTTATTTATTTTAATTATATTAAGCATAAAAGAATTTTTTAATTCTAATGTAGCTATATTAAAATCTATGATGTTTTCTTTTAAATTTCTTAATTTTTTTGACTTATTAATAATCTTTACCCCAAATATAAGTGTATTATGATAATTATTTTATGGTATGAAAATAAATAAAAGTTTTTTATTTTATTTTTTAATTGCAGTACATTTGGTATTATGTCTTTGCTACACACAAGTGAAGCAGTTTATGATTCTCCACTGTCATCTTTGTATAATATACTAAAGTATTATTAGGTTAAAAATCATCTTATTATTTAAAGCACTAAGCAATGGATAATGCAATATTTGAGTAATTTAAAATAAATAAGGGATATCATGCCATGATCCAAAGGAGCAAAAAAACTTTTGTTTGAGAACTTATATGATAGAAAATGTCTTTCGCTCATCGTCAAGCATTATGTGTGCATTGATTGCTATCAACTGTTTTCTTTCATTTTGTCACGATCCGACCCGATAAGTTCAAATTAACGAGGCAGGGTACTATAAAAGAATAATTTTATTAGGAATTATTTAATAAATGCTAATATACTCATTTATTTATATGTACTCCTATACATGAAAGAGATAAAAAATAAACTTCAGAATTTTATCAAAACAATTTTGATGTTTTTGGGATGTGCAAAAAATGAGTTATATTTTTTTAGGATTAAATTTTCATATCGTCTTGTTGAAATTTTGGATATTGTATTTACATACTTTTTTATGTGCCAGATGGATTAGAAAATATATAATTTATACTCCTACATGAGCTGTCTTGTTTTGATATCGTGTTGTGATGAGGACATCAGTAGGAGATTTTGGCGCGTTTATCAGAGGAGGCATCGTAGATCGATGGCCACGATTGGGAGCCTTTATTTTTGAAGCATTTTATGTATTGTTTATTTTATATTTTAGTTTTTCCTATTTTACCCCTATGGGTCGTTAGTCATTTTCTTGATGTTGTAGTCCTGAGGGCACTTTAGTCATTTTCTTTTTGTCATGTTGAGGCATATATATAAGGGCCCCCTCTATTGTATTTTGAGGATGATTTTGATGAATGAAATTCTAGCTTTTGTCTTCTTCAATGTTGTGAGCTTTGAGAGAAGAAAGAGAACCCTAGGTGAGAGTGATTGCAATACCTGTCAGTCTTCGGAAGAGTCTAAGGCTCGAGACTTATCTCTACATTCCTTCCCTGCTTCCACCACCAACCACCCTTCATAGCCCAACCAAATCGCCGACCTTGCCTTCTTGATAAATCTAATTTAGGAAATCCCCATAATTATCTCAAATATGAAATTAAATCTTAGATTTGATTTCAATCACCAATTAAAGTAAAGGGCTCACATACATTGAACCTAGACACTTTCTCTCCCTTCTCATATGGCCGGCCCCTCTGGCTCTTCTCTCTCCAATTTAATCCTTAACCCCTAATTAAATCCCCCATAAATCCTTCCTAAGCCGTCGCCCCCTCTAGCCCTATTTTGGGATAATTTTGAGTTTTAAATTATTCCCTTCCCTCTCTTTGGAAATTTGAAATTAAATTCCAGATTTTCTAAATTATTTACTTCCACCTCCCTAGCCCAAAGTCCAAGAATCCTCCACCTAGAATCCTAGGCGTCCCCCTCCCCCTCTCTACCCAAACCCTCCAAACCGCCAGCTCCACCCCTCCCTTCCTCCTTTACAAGTCGCCGGTCCTCAAGGATCCCCAAGAGAGGAATCTCCTTTATCCATGGATGGCCGATCCTAAAGTAGACCACGGCTTCGCATACAATTCTCAAGGGCAGATAGATATTCTTCAGTCGTTGTTCTTCGACCCCGACTGGGAGATAGAAGACACCGTCGACAATTACGTAGACCGTATACTATTCCACTTAGTTGAGACTATCGACGAACAGCGTCCCTCCGAACAGTTGCAAATCGTCGGGCATTCACCTGCGTCTCCTCCGTTTACCTTCCCGTGGATCAAGACCGTTGGTGTTCTATCTCTTTTGGTTGCATCATTTGGATTGCTGAAATTCTCTTTCCGCTAAAACCTTTCATAGAGCGTGAGTGAGAGGAAAGTCAAGGTGAATGTTCTAAATATTAACATGTGGATTCTTATTACGACATAGTTAGTTTTACTGTACTTTTCTGATATTATTTTAGTTGTTTTGTTTTTCTAGCTTGTAATTGCATGCGACATCAACTTTCAACTGAAAATTCTTAAAGTTAATTCTTGTGATACATTATCCTTACGGCAAGCTTTACAATATTTTATCAATTCCTGTTTGTATCACATCATGTTGTCCTCGAGATGATAAGCCACGTATGTTTTTGTTTTCATTAGGAGCAATGAATTGCTCATTTACATTTTTATCTAATTCAGATGTGAATGTGTTGGTTGTTGCAGTCATCAGATTCTTTGTTGGGCGGTGAATTGTCTTGAGCTTTGAGCAACTAGATTTTGATGAGGCTTTTGGGTTTAGGGTGTTTATTGTCTTATGTTGTTGGGGCTTAATTTAAATATGTGCTCGCTTGGCTGGTTAAACCTTCATTTGGTAATGCGCTTGGCTGGCAGCGGAGTGATTTTTATACCGTAAATTTGAACCAAGCCCTGTAGACAGAAATTTGTTTGACTCATACAACAGCCAAATTGTTTCCAAAAAAATCCACAATTAAGTTCCTTTATGGAAGATCTTTTCTCTTGTTATAGCCACCATTTTTTTATCGGACCTTTACCTATAATTGAAGGCTTATCTTACCATACGTGTGTTATCATTTACATAAATATCCTTAAGATGAGCGACATCCTGAAGCTATACAAAAGTATTTTTGGTGACCTGTGTTTTTGTCTTTATTGAGCGACAACCTTAAGATCGTTTCTCTTGTTGTAGCCACCATATTTTCTTCCTCTTTCTGACCATTGGTTACAATTTATGTTATCCACATGGTACTGTTTTGCATAACAAACTCATTTTTAACATTTGATTTAATATAATCTCCCCCTGTTCATTTCTGGTGAAGAGCCATAACCATGCACTCAAGATCACCATTGTGTATCTTAAGTCAACTAGTCATGCATGCTCCAATATCCGGTTTTTCCTGATACTGGTTTTAGTCACTTTATAATAAAATTTAAGCACTGAAACCAATGTTTTCATGTTGAAATATTGGAATCTTTGTTATTTGATCATATTATGGCAGCAGATCTCATATTAATTCAGTTTTTCCTAAACATTTAAAGGAAAGATTTTTATTGTACTGTTCTGCTTTCCCTTCCTGGTATGCACTGTACCAAATCCATACTGATATTACATATTGAACGGATTGCTCTGAGAAAATGAAATTCTGCACCATTCTTAAATAATAAAATGATTGACCGTGCTTTGTATACACTAATGAAAGTGGGTTTTAGAGTACAAGTTATTTGCATGAATTTGATCCTTGAAGTTCCTTCTTTCATTGCCATATGATGATCATGATGTCCTCATCAGAAATCCTGTTTTTGCTGTTGATAGTTTAGCATGTTCGTATACAGCAAAAATCTACCTTCAAACACCTCATATGGCATGGGAATAATTAGCATTACTTTTTTTTTTAATTTACATAGTTTCTAGTCCGCCAAACATCACTATTGTTTTTTATTGGTATCATCAGCAACGAAAGTTCTTTTATTACTGTTTCTCGTGCTAAATGAACTGTTATTGTCTGTAAAGCCACATGGCCCGTATGCCATTGCATTTTGACAGGCCTTGAAATTTTCTAATTCATCTTGTTAAACGCTTCTGTTTACAATGTTGTTCAGCCATACAAGCTTGTATTGCAGACGATTGAGAGCTGATTCAATTGAATAACAGCATCCTGCTGACGGCATGCTATGGTTCTTGATTATATGTTTCAGTGAGGAAGTAGATAGATTTTTACTTGTTTAAAGACATATCAATAGTTTGTTGTCTGATGTCTTTCCCTCTACAGATACTGCTTTCTTTGGCATGTGGTAGTTCATATATTTGTTGGGTTCCTTTCATGCCATGAAAACCATTATCAGTTGTAATTTCGTTGGTTCTTCTCTGATACTCCTAGAGAGCACTGTTCCTCTCTTTGGTAACACTGGTTTATTGTCCAAAATTTCCTGACAGCTATTTGGTCTCTGAGGCCGCTTTTCTTATTTCTTGTTCACAGCTCAAGTTTCTTGCTGATCTGATTTTCTTTTGCAGAGCATTTTGTTGGTTTAATATAGAAAAGTGCAATAATAGAACCATTACCGAGGGAAGTAGACAGTTTAAACTTTTTCTAATGGATGAAAAGATGAAGAGAAGGATTCCAAAATGGGACGTGGCAGCAGAACTTCATGTGGATACTGTTGGGCATGAAAGTGCTCTGCTGGAAAAAGTTGATGATCCTTGCATGAATCTGACAGTAGTGGATTCCATGAATCCTATCATATCTATGAATTTAGACGGCTCTGACGTAAATCAATCTGCCACTCAGACTGGAGAGGAAGGGAACAACAATATTATACATTCTGATGATATCTGTGAAAAGACCCAAATTTCGGGGCAGTTTGATCTGGAAGATGATTGCAAATATGGTTTAAAGAAGCAAGATTGGGAGCCTGCCTCTCAAGACAGAAACATAGCCGAGCACACTGAGAATCAGGACAAATCACATAAGGCAGTGTATGATATGCCCCTTGATCCTGAAGAAAGGCATCAAAGTACTCGCAATATGTCCCCAGTTGATGACCGAAGAAGGCTGCACAGGTAATTCTTTAAGAAGAACAATGAGTGATAATCAGTTTAGTCTTCTCTGAGCACACACGGCCATCTGGCTAACTTGATACATGACAGTTGGCCATTACTGACAATTCACTAACTTGAGACTTGCATGCATACATTGGTTGGGCCCCAGAGATAAGCTTTATACTTTTAAGTTCATGTACAAAGTGGTTTCCACAAAAGCACATACTATGCTAACATGACTGCATTCACTTTTGGGCATGCATATTTGGACTCGTTTTTGCAAACGTTTATTGTGGGTGACTGGCTGTGCGTGACAGAGTGGAGAGAGTTTTTGCTGTTGGCTGTGTTGGAATGGATGGATAGACATTCTCCCGATTGGTGGAGGTGATGAAAGCAGTATCTTCCCATGGGTATTAGGGCTGATTATGCATAAATTTGTTTCATTAGGGTCATAGCTATGTTGAACATCCCTCCATTTTTACTATCATAGCATGAAGAATGTGCGTGTGATTTATTTTGATTTGTGTTTGGTGCATGTTGCAGATTGCATTTTATTTGGCACTTATGTGCGCCTCATACAAGTTTTGATTTAGTAATTGCTTTGATGTGAAGTGTTTGGTGTGTAAACTTGTTATCATCGCCATTATTTGCCTAATCCTAACTTTTTGCAATGTAAACTGAATACTTGAACTGACCACATTTCTTTGCCGATTTTTTTTTGGATAGAGTTGTCTAATAAGTGATTGTGTTGCGTAAAGACAACTTTGCACCAGATTTGTTGGATACAATTCCCTTCAACACCCGATGTGCCATGTACTTGCTTTGATTGAACTATCAAAATACTATAAAACAATAAAAACTAAAGGGTGGTCTGCTTATGTGATACAATTGGTGGACGTGAGGCATTAGCGAAAGCAGAACATGGTGTTGTTTCTCTTTATTTGCTTAAAAAATTTCTACAAACCCTTCTTTGAAACTTGTTGGAAACATTTATAAATCTCAAGCACATTTTGGGAAAAGATTGGACACAAATCGCTGCATTCTAACTTAGTCAGGTTTCTGATTAATCTTATATTCAATTCTAGGACTATGTTTGTTTCTTTTGTAGTTCTCTCTTCCAAGTTCCAACACATTTTATTCTCTTAATTTATGAATTTTAACCTTGTTGCATAACATATAGATTAGAATCTTTACTTTAAAATTCTAATATTATGTAAAGCAATTTTATTTCTAGCGACTATAGTTACTATGTTTCTCTCTTTGTATAAATATAATATTTGATATAAAACTTGTACATAATAGATTTTTAAACCTCATGCTTTCTGGATGTTAAAACATAAGCATTTTGTGCCCTACTTCCTAAAATTTTTTATGCCCCGAGTCCAAATGTAAGCATGTCTAGTCAGCCTCATGTTTAAATGCTTGCATCATAGAAAACTATTCACTTTCATCCTCTATTGTATAATGTCTTGATGTTGCGAAAGCATTATGCATTAACAAAATTTATTTTCAATAACACAAGGACTACTTGACTTAAGAAGTTGGTAAAGTAATGTTATTGAGTAACAGTTGCCATTGGTCTTGTGGAGTGGTTCTAATGACAAGTCAGTTACCTTCCGGTGAAAACTTACCACACAAAATGATACAGTGAGGGAAGTAAATATTTGGAAAAATGGTTTTTGGATACTTTCTTCTCTCACCATTGATATTCATCTCTGTGGATTTTGTTTACACCTGAGTTTAGTTTTGTGGCTTAATCCAGTAATGCACCACCGAAACTATAACTTGAAATTGCTCATCTTACTCTCCATAAATTTATAATACATCAAATTTGGATAACTTCCAAAATATTTAAGCTATACATCACAGAGAAATAACACTAGTGAATGGTCTACATAGTGAATTAAAAGATTTAATGAATTTATGGTATAGAGTTTCTTCAATCAAATGAAATTTTTTTGAAGGTATCATTCAAATGGTTTCAAATTTTAATTATTGTATGAGAAGCTTTATAGAAGAATTTTTTTTTTTGTTGTATTTTTTTTATTTTCGATTTTTTATTTGAATTTATTCCCGAAAGAATTCCAAAAATTATCTTTCCCCAGTATGGTATGATTGTATGTGTTCACATTTTTTTTTTTTTTTTTGTGCTCACATTCTTCATATTTATAATATGGCATGCAGGAAAAGGAGCAGGAGCAGGAGCCTTTCCCGTGACTCAAGGTCAGATCTGACAGATTTGAGATAGATTGAATTTGTTCTTCCCATATGCTGTAAAATTGCAGCATATTTGCAATTCCTTAAAATTTTTAGATAAAGTTTTACAGGAGCAGGAGCTGGAGTGCGAACCGGGGAAAGAGCCCTTCCTATGTCTCCAAGCAGGGTTCTGAAAGATGGACAGATAAAGGCAGAATGAGAGGAATGAACGAAGCATGTAGAGCTTTTGCAGCTGGCAATTGTAGAAGGGGCAACGAATGCAGATACCTTCATGAAGATGGTTGCTTGAGGCAGATTGACAGGCACCATGATACTGGATTAACTGATGGAAGGGGAATTAGACTTGAAAGAGAAAGACAGCTGGTATATGGAAGTAATGAGACTCTTACTGATACCGAGGAGCGAAACAAATATTCTCGAGATAAACTTTCTGGGATGCATGAGGAACACCACGAAGATGGATCGGCCGCTAACATCCAACACCCCAGTTACCGTTCTAATGAGAGATGCTTTGATTTTATAAGAGGTAGATGTTTCAGAGGGGAAGCCTGCAGATATATTCATGATGATGCCTCGTCTGATGGTGGATGGAGTGTGAAAGATGAATTCAGTGGAAGGGTCCATGATAGAAGGGGTGAAAGTGCATCTTTTACTCGTAGGATACACCATCAAAGGCTTAGTGATATACCCTGCAAGTACTTCTTACAAGGTCATTGCATTCATGGTGAAGGCTGCAAGTTCCTCCACCAGCCTGGGCCACTCAATATTCCTTTAGACAGGTCGCTTGATGGTAGCCAGCATAGTTTTGTGAGTGCTGGCCCAGCTGGTAATAGTACATCAACAAATGCTTCAGAACAGCAACATCAAACTGCTCGATTCAGTTCCACCAATCCTCATCGCGAGAATTTGCGGGGAGTCGGTGATACTCAGCCCATTGATAAGCAAAAATTTTCAAAGAGATCCCTATCTCAGGATGGTCATAAAAGACCCCACTCGTCTGAGCAGCAGGCTACTACATCAGAAGTTTGTGAGGAGCTTTCTGTCAATAACCCCCTTCCTACAACTTTAATAGCTTGCCAAAATGCTGATAGTAGGGGACAAAACCAATCTGCTCCTAAGATTTTGCATGCGCAAAACCACTTTGCCCCTCCGATTCCTTCGAAAGGCCAAATGCTACAAGTTATGCACTCCCATTATCAAAATGGGAAAAATCAATTTGCAGCTCTTGAAAAGCCTCCAGACGCTCATTCCTTCAACGCCAACATCCAGAATCGCTCTGCTAATCCTTCTTCTCATCAACTAAATCCACAGAACCTAGATTCTAGAGCCCAAGTTCAGAAAAATATTTCTATTCTCTCAAATAGTGGCAGCAATTTTAATCACAATGGGCAAATCCAGCAGAATGGACCACTAATTCTTGTCTCTCACAGCGGACTCGGCCAACAGGAAATTGCAGGGGATTCTCAGAATGTTCTTCCTCAAAACGTGCAAAACCAGGTGCAGAATATCCCTGCATATATTTCAAATGGGCAGAATAACCTCATTGTGGTTCCTCAACCTTCTTTAAACCCACAGATCCTCAACTCAGATGATAAGAATTGTCAATTAACAATGAAGAAACAGCTTCCTCATGATACCGATTCATCAGAGGTGAAACCCTCTCAGTTCAATTCTGATAATTCAATTACTCAAAAGGTTGTAACCATCGAGCAGGCTGCCAAAATAACAGACCTTTCAGCGTCCTTAGCACAGTTCTTTGGCTCTGCTGCACAAAATTCACAATCCTCTGCTGCAATAACGCCTCAGCCATTCCTGAACCCTAACTCCCTTGCTTCTTTTGCGACCCCCATAGCTCCACCACTCCCAACTGAAGTTGATACTAAACAGATTGACGATAAAACAGAAGCTCACGGAACTAATGGCGAAGCAGAAAATGGGAAGGACGTGGATACCAAAAAAATCAAAGAAGCAAAAGAAATCAGGTTGTTTAAATGCGCCCTCGTTGAGTTTGTGAAGGACGCACTGAAGCCTAAATGGAAAGAAGGTCAGCTTAGCAAAGAAGCTTATAAAACTATTGTAAAGAAGGTAGTTGAGAAAGTGTGTGGTTCCTTGCAGGGACCAAATGTCCCTCAGACGCAAGAAAAAATTGATCTTTATCTTTTAAATTGTAAAGCCAAGCTTACCAAGCTTGTACAGGTGAGTCCAATTCATTCCAGTTTCCTTTCTCAAATTTTCCACCTTATGGTTTTTGTAATGGTCGTCGTTGGGCTGTTCTCAACAGGCTTACGTGGAAAAGTTTGTCAATAGCTGAGGCAGCAAGATAGGATAAAATGGCTTTGAAATATTGGCTTGGCCCTTTAAGAAAGCTCTCGATCTTGCGATGCGCGCATGGCGAAGGTGATCTATGTAGTTCTGTACAAATATTTGGGGCCTGGTTTTTGTTAATAACAACTATTTCATATTTGGTAAGATGAAGTAGCTTTGCTTATTCTTAAAATATTTGCTAACGAATTATCTGCAATTTCAGTGATCTTTGAAGTTTCTCTGCTAAGGAAAAAAAATGGCTGTATATCTGTGTTAGTTTTAGTGCATGGCAGCATTGTAATTTATGGCAAGTGTGTTTGTTAAATTACGATTTGCATGAGGCTTGCAAACTGGTCAGTTTTAAATAGTTCAAATTCAAATAGATGATGAATTTTAAATATTTTATAATTTAACTCTATTTCTTTTATTTGAAAGAAAGCACTAATATTTTTAAAATTATTATATTTTAAATATTTACGCTCATTTTAGTTTAAATCAAACAATAAAAATGATTTAATATTGAGTTAATAAGCCTGACTGATATTTTAAACGCAAGTTCATATGTTGCCTTAATACTTCCCATGATTTTTGAATTACATCTTGGAAGTACTAAAATTTTATGAGGTTTTTTAACCATTATTGTATTGTAGTTGCTGACATGTAGCATTTGGCTTTGAAACACAAAGCAAATGTGCTTGATTTGAATCACAAAAATGGTTTAGAAAATGAAAAATCTAATAGAAAAATAAATCTTTAACAATTGACAAAAACATGCAAATCTTAATTTTTATCACATTATCTTATTATAAAAACTCCTAAATCTAAAGAGTTGATTCTCTCTCTATCTATAAGGGCTAAAGGCGTTGCCCGTTACAAATGTTTATCTGATGAATTTGCTCTATTTAAGGGTTAATTTGTATTTAGACGATTAATTTTCTTTTGATTTGTTGGATTATTTTTAAAATTGCATTATCATAATTTAAGCTTCAAGTAATTTGCTTTATGATTGGAATGTATTTTTATAATAAAGATTTCATCCATTGAGATTTAATATTAATATAGTCATCATTGAGGAAATATTTCTTTTATCATTTGTATTCATAGCAAATTTCAATTTAATTATTTTGCAATTTTACATGTGAGTTAATTTGCATGCACATATTTTAATATTTTGACGAACACTTATTTATTTACATTTTTTCACACTGATATTTGGATTGACAGATCTCCTAATAGAATAATTCGTATATATAAATAGATGCAATATTTTACACATCATAATAATAATATTTATAGGAACAATAAACTCGATACAAACTCATACAATTTTTTTTTATCAAAAACCATTATTAATTGGCCATATTTACAAATTACATATTAAAAATATAATTCTTATTATATATATATATATAAGTAAGATCAAATGTGTTTATGAGAGAAATTCTCTAACAATATTTGTCATATATATAAGATAGCATTTATATAAACATATATTTCTTATGAAAAATAAAATTAAAAAAAGGAACATTTATATAAACATGAAAGTTAAATTTAATTAATTTTTAAGAATGGTAATTAATAAATGTTTGAGTAATTTAATTCTTGAGCCAAATGCCTAGTCGAAATATCACTATGATCCATTCTCAAACAATCTCTTGCCAGTAAGGACGTGGTACGTGTCCTCTAACCGGCAGTTTCGCCGCCAAATGGCACTGCAGGTAAACGGTTATGACCCGGGGCCCTCTGAACCGAGTGGTTTTGCCGCCAAATGGCACCACAGATAGCGGTTATGGCCAGAGCCAATACGCTCCTTAATGGCGTTAAATCCTTGAGATATGAATCAATAGGATATGATTGATAGGGCACAAAGCCCTCTGTAAGCTAAGGTGGATTTAAATTTGTCCCCTTAGACAAACATCAACCCCGGTCTACAAGGTTCCCTTGAACGAAGCAACCCATGGCTGCCGACAAGGATCCTTCTGTCAGGTTGGGTCGACTACCTCCTCTGACTAAGTAGACTAGGGACCACGATGGCCCGGGATGACGGAACCATGGGATCTTGATCGGGCCCATCATCCATTCCCCCACCATCCGCTTTAAGTACTAGATGGTGAAATTTCTGTTTTAAATATCCAACTTCTCCAAATTCTAAATCCAAACCCAATTTCCAAATACCTATCCCTATGCTGCTACTATATGCCAGATAACACGTATTCTATACGTATCTGATTGACGACTAGCCTTAATCGAAAGTTCTCTCTCGTGATCGGGAGGGGTAATTAACTATAGGGGCTTGCGCCTATAGGAAACCAGAACTCAGATCATAAAGTCCTCGCAAAATGAGGGCGAAATCTCTGGGTAGTGTCTTATCTACAAACCCATCTGCCTTCCAAAATTTACCTCGGAACTTAGTTCGTTAAAACTCCCTCGCCGAATAAGAAAAGCGAGCGGAGGCCGGGGACGAATTTTCGGAGCCCACACCAAGATGGCCTTTACACTTTGTCTCCATTCATTCCCTTTCAAGTGCTCCTTGGCAAAGAAAAATCCATCCATAATAAAGGAGATGCTTGAAAGAGCTTCTTCTTCATAGATGTGGACCAGTGGTTGTTGTGATTCAATGGATAAGTTATCATACTATAAATATATACATATATATGCTCAGATAGTAGCGACTAAGGCCATCATTATGGAAGACCCAATGTAATGTAGCCTGAGACATCTATAGGTTACAACAAGATTAATGTTGCCCTTGGATATTGATAACCTAGTTAGAATGTGGTACAAACTTCATCTCTCTAATGACTGAGGGCCAATGCATCCTGTATTGGATTTCAAGAAGGTTCGAACAAAGCAAACTCATTTTAAGAAAATTCAAAACAATAGTGTAAACTTTCGTGTACATGCTTGTATGATGATATACATAATTGTGAACACAGTACATTACAATGTTGTATATAAAGACTTATGGTGAATGAGACTAAGAAGTTCATATGAATGAAAATTTTAATATTACTTTGTTTAAATAATAATGCCTTTGTGATAAGTACACGTATTTAATCCTATAGTATATATGAAAGAAATTATATGATCCTGGATTGAAGGAACGATGATTAATATAATATAATATGATTTAGTTGAGTTTCACTTCAACCATTCTACTCAGCACAATCTAATAGTATAAGGGCTATACGAGGCTTGGCGAGCAAGATGCATGAGAGATATCGGTGCTAATAGATCTCTTTAAAATTAGGCATGCCCTGTAAACAAATAGAATAAGTTTTCTTTCTATTCTCTCTTTTTGGGTGGGGGAGAAAACCCTTATCTCTCCTTAGTGAATTAGATGGTGAACTTCTAGCATTAGTATCTTGGTGAAGAGAGTGTAGGTAATGCCTATCCTAACATTCACCTTTTGAAAAAAGAAAATAACATAGGCATACCTTTTTTCAATCTGAATTTTCTTCATAATCTCCATAAGCACTACATAGTCAAATAAAATGTTGGAATTTGGGTCTTTATTAGTTTAATTTATTAGCAAACTTTGAATTTATATAAAGAAGATTTGAAGGTCATTTACAATGCCAAAATTCTTAAGGCTTTGTCATAATTGATGGGAGTAAATCATGGATACCCCATGACTAGTCATAATTGTCTACCACATAATTTTCTAATGACATTGATCTAGAAAGAAGACTCTTATAAAATAAAATAAAAATTTTAAATCATAAAATGTAATAAATTATCTGAATAAGTACCACTTTATTTCATGCTATTTATATATCTAACATCTAAAATTTTAATATTGCATGTCTATCACCCATAAAATAAAAATGGGTGCATGGAAGAAATATTAAAGTTTATAGAGTGATATGAGTGGTAAAAATAAAATATATGAGTGATATATTTGATATTAAAATTTTATATGAGTGATATAAATATAATATTAAAATTTTAGATGTTAGATATATAAATAACATAAAATAAAATTGCATGTATGTAAATTCACCTTATTTGAAATGATTTCTACGTGAAGTATAATCGAACTGACCTTATTACTACTCAAGTCCAATTTGTATACGTGACTATCATTCAAATTCGATGGACCTGAATAACTCAAAATTAACTCAATAACATTTTAAAATTCAAATTTAAAAAAAATTTAGAAACCCGTTATAAAAGCAGATGTATAGATTATAAGATTAAGCACATCATAATTGAATTAATTGGGTTATATTTATCCCAAAAATTGCATAAGCCATAAAATAAATAGGTTAGATAGGGTTAAATTTGGCTTTAAGTCGAGTTTGGGTGAAGCATTTTAGCCTATACAATCAATAGATCATGTTCAGGTCTGATAAATTCGAGACAGGTCAACTTTGAATCATGCTCAAACACAATTCATCAATCTGAATTGACACCCAACTACGGCTTTGTATGGGTCGGCTTTCTTTCTGCTTCTTAAAGAAGGTTCCTAATACAAAAATTTTAATTTTTGTACTAGGAAACTGCTTTAAGAAGTAATAAGAAAGCTGTCCCAAACGAAGTCTAAATCAATTTCGAAGATCAATTCTCTTCCAAATTATAAACCTCAAGTCATTCCAATACAAATTTCTAGCAATATTGAATCTGAGCAGTGTTTAAGGCTTTGTTTGGAACAACTTTCTTTCTGTTTCTTAAAGCAACTTTCTAGCATAAAAATTTTAATTTTTGTATTAGAAAGCTGATTTATAAAGCAATACAAAAGCCGTCCCAAACGAAGCCCAACTGAACAACAAACATGAAAAGATATTTTGAACTTCATAAATCTGATTAAACTTCAGAGCAACATAGTCAATGAGGAGAAAGTAGCCCAACCTGATTGATAAATAAAGCCATCTTATTACAAGTTCATCATTCATTTTCAATTATTTTCAAAAGATCCAACCAGTCTAAGGTGCTTGATATCTTCGGATATAAGTGACAAGTTTACACTAAATCATAAAACCTGTGATCACAACCTTGAGCTTCTCCGAGTGATTTTTTCTCAAACAGAGATGGTTTCTTCCTGCTGTTCATTAATCCAATTTGCAATGGCTAGAGTGTGGCGTCCACCACAGGCGACGAACTTCACAAACCATCGTCCATGGCTGCCGGTGCTGCTGCTTTTGGGAGGTGGAAGGTTTATGGTTACTTCCATGGGATGACCGGTCGTAACCTTACGGCCGTATCCCAGTCGTCCATGGTCGCCTCGCCCAAACTAACAATGAAGATGATAAATGAGTTAGAGAGAGATCCATGATTGAAGGAGGCCAAAGCTTAGAAAGTAAGAATTTTTTTAGTGAAGAACTAAAACTTGGTTAGTGATATTGTAGTATTTGATGCAATAAAGACTTCTACGTTGTAGAGAGATGTCTATGTGACTTAAACCCTTATATTTCAAGTGATAATATTAGCAACTTAGACTTTGTTTGAGACGATTTTCTTTCTGGTTCTTAAAGCAGCTTTCTAGTACAATTTTTTTTAAATTTGTACTAGAAAGCTTCTTTTAAAAGCAGAAAGAAAGCCGTCCCAAACGAAGCCTTGAACACATCTTCTATGTTACATGAGTCTCCCAAGTTCAAAGAGAGAAAAGTCAAAATAATCTCAGTATTTTTTATGAGGAGCTGTTTTAGTCTCATAGTATTTTATATATTTAATTTACTCCATTGATTCCTCCCAAAAATCCCTTAATTCTTCAAACCTGATCTAAAATAATTCAATAAAAAAATTGTTCTGGATCATGTTTAAGATGTGAAGAAATTAAGTTGACTGCATTTATAGTCTGAGACTAAAATAATCCCAAATGAATATTCTATGCTCCATTTTAATCTTTTCTCCAAGTTCGGATGAGTATATCAGAGATTGTGCTAATTGATGCTAAACAGAGCCTTGACAAAAGAGAATAACACATCTCTGAAACATAGTAAAATTTTTTTTTTTTTGGGGGGGGGGGGGGGGGGGGGGGGCATTTGTCATGGGGGGGGGGGGGGGGGAGGGAATGTACTTATCTCCATGGAAAAAAGCCGTTAGCACTGAAAGTTTAAAACTTATGCAAAGCTCAGTATAGCTACAGCGAAGAAGACTTTTAAGCGAATACCCAAACCAGAAAGATTAAATCAAGCTCGAGGTAGCAACGGTCAGGAAAAAAAAAATAGCACCAAAAGTACTGTAATTCACCTCAAAATCCATTAGCAAATGATAATTCTTTCAAATCAATAATAAAGATTAATATGGAAGTAGAAGTTTTCGCTAACCCGTGAAATGCCTTTTGTTTTGGGGTTTTTTTTTTAAAACTGTTTCCAAACATGGCCGATTTTTTGTGAAAATAGAGCAAAACAGAAATGAGCATATACGTGAAAAGGTTGGAGTAGCGTCAATGGAAGATAAGATTAGAGAGAGTCGCCTTAGATGGTTTGATCATAAAACAGCGGCCTTCCGATAACCCGGTTAGGAAAGTAGAGGAATTAGATATGACATGTTAAGAAAGAAAGAGGTAGACCTAAAAAGTCTTGGTTAGAAAATATTAAAAATGATCTTTCTTTATTAGATTTAAACGAGAATTTGATTTTTAATATGACATAATGGAGAAAAATGATTCCTGTAGCTGACCCCGCGTAGTGGGACAAAGGCTTGATGTTGTTGTTGTTGTTGTTATTGTTGAGAGCAAAATAGAAAGTTTGCTAGGCCAACTAACCCCAAGCATGCATACAGATAAACTGGGCAACAAAACTTCATATAGTAGCTTCACAGCTTCTACATAAAAAAAATAATTAAATTTATAATGTACAAGCCATGTGATGAAAAGCATATAAAACTCACCGAAAACATTCTCCCATCGCGTGTTAATGCAACAGAGTGGGTACCTCCACAGGACATCTATATAGAGAATAACTATGTTAATTAGTCAAAAGTTTTCAGAGAATAAATAGTACAGAAAAGCAAGTGGCTATCTTGACCCACAGATATAAAGGAAGATATAACTATACAATGAAGCGCTATTAGAAGAACTAATTTGGTTCACTGCATCGTGCCATTTTACTAGGCTGATTGATATTAAGGTTTCTTTTGGACAGTTTTCTTATTGCTTTTGAAAATAATTTTTTAATTAAAAAATTAAATTTTTGTACTTAAAAACTGCTTTAAAAAACAGTAAAAAAACGGCCCCAAACTAAGCCTAAATCAAGTTCGAGCAAGTCTGGCTAAAACTCCAAATTGAATTTTTATACTTCCAGTCCCATTCGAACTTGATATATAAGGAATATAGTACATATTATACATATTATATGTTGTATGTGAATATTCATTTTGGTTTATATTTCAAGTTAACTTAAAATTAAAATTGAGTCAGGAGTGAAGCCTGAAATCGCCCCAACTCAGTTTCAGGTCAAGTTTCCAGTAGTTTTCAAAAAGTTTCTAATTTGAAGCTCTTTTTTTTTAAACAGCCCGGCATTTAACGAACAAAAGTTTTACCTGAACGATATCTTCTCCAGACAAAAGTTGGACCTTTTGAGGAACCATTTTGCTACTCTTGTCATCTCCAAACCCGAGCCTTCCATGCTCTCCTCTCCCCCAGGCAAATACCTAAGTGTAAGAGAGAAACATAAGCCCTTTTTTAACCTAACATGCATGCAAGGGATCATGAACACACATTCTGAGAAATAAGAATGCATTTACTCAAGTTAGGAGCTTTTCATTGGAAATATTTCTGCAGCTAATGAAACAAAATCTCATCAAGGAGTCCATCATAACCAAGCTAGAATTTACTCTGGCGGCTTTTACAACACAAAGATGATGAGAGGGTGCTCATAAGATTAAATAAGATATCAACATTTGTCAACATAAAATAACAAAGTGATTGAATGCTTCATATAGACAACTTATGTTTCATAAGCCGCTTAATTGTTTCTTTAATAAGATATTCCTGATGCAAAAATATTGACATTCACAAATTGAAATCTTCGGTCATTTTATTTTCTGCTCACCTTAATCCTTTTGTTCTGTTAATAAACAAACTTAGGTGTCTTATTTGTCTCATTAGAGATCCAATTCAGTATAAGATGCAGGATAGTTTTGGGTTAGGTTTCTTAATGCACCTAATATGATATTTTCACATGAAGGAAAATAAATTATTCATATATCACTGGTAATCAACCATTTTTTTAAACTAAAAATAGATGTTAATAGAGTTTAAGCCCAATTGATAATAAAATGATAAAAAATATCTAAGAATTTCAACAAGGCATTGTCAAAAGATTTTCTTTTAAAAGTTCTTACATGTCAGTTTTGACTAGTTAGTTAAAGGCTCCCTTCCTGACCACTCTCTTTGCCTCTCCATGCTCATCTGATAAATTTTAGCTTGACTAGTTAATTTCATTTTGGCATCACAGTTATAGTTTTTTAGACATGATTTGGCATTCAAATAAGTTGATTATATCTACTAACTAGTTAAAGCTTTAGGATCAAATTTCTTATTAATAGTTAATACTTCCAACTTCAACTTCTATATTTTCCATAAGAATCATTGTCGAAGGAACTAATATGTAAATCAAGATATTCCCTTTTCTCCTATCAAAATTAACATTCAAGTGAATTGCTTTATCATTATGATTGAAATCTATTTCAAATTCATACATTGAACTTGATTACCTTCCAAAATTGTAATACTTGATTTAATTAGATAATCACAAATTTAATTTTGTTTATTTAACAAGTCATTCAATTGTTTTTGTAAAGTAGTTAGAATTCCATATCTATCACGATCTATTTAGGTACTTCGATAATTAACCTTACTTTTAAGTGACATAAAAATTTAATATTAATTTTACATAGAGCAATTAAGTTTCCTTATTCAACCAATAATGATGAGTGATGCTTTCATGCAAAGAAACTAGAAGATTCACAAGTCATCAATAATCAATTACTTCAATGGCTTTCTCCAAATGAAAAAAATATGATATTTAAGTTTAAGTCCAATTGATAACGAAGTAATTAAAAATATCAAAAAGTTTAGCAATAACTTAGAAATAAATAAAATAAAAAAGCAGAATGAATTATGTTCCATAAATTAGATTTCTAACATATCATTGTTTGAACAAAATCAAAAGCACCAAACAAGCAATAATATATTATATAGATGAACAATGGTGATGAATGAATTTACCAAAGCAATAAAAACTAGGCCTGATATTGAGACATAAGGAGATGAATTCCATTGGAATCAAATGGTTGCACTTATACTTCAAAGGAATCACATATGCAAATTTTACTTACAAAACAAAAAATCAAGAAAACAAAATTATTCAAGCCAAAAAGTATGAATTACATACCTCATATCACTTTTTTAGACTCCTTATAACATAGGCTAATAGATAAAGTTGATAAGATCAATTCCAATTTAAATTTAAGTTAATTTCATTGGATAAAAATATTTCCAATTTGAATTTGAAATATCCATCAAATTTTAAATTTGAATTTTCAAAATTAGCAGCGCACACCAATCAAACTAAACTTGCACAGAAAGGATGACTAGAACTTTTGGAAGCCCACACAGGACCCATAGCAGCACCAACTAATTTAATTCCATAAATGATAAAGCCAAAACCAAATATTAACAAGACCAAACAACACCGCCTACTCTTCATTTTTTTTTTTGCCTTTTTTAAATGAATAAAGCCAAATTCCAATGCATAATTTAAGCTCATCTAAATACCGCCACCCAAACAGTAGCAGTCCCACATTAATATCTCTTTTAGAAGCTTGAAATACAAAGTCTTGAACATGCCCTAGCTTTGTGGTTTCCTGCCTCACCTTGAGGACTTGGCTATGCTACTGAGCCCCTAAACCATATATTTTTTCCTTCTGGCCTTTTTAGGATTGAAGGAATCGAAAGATAGGAACTAAAAAAAATGGAAATAGAAACCATAATGGAATTGAATTGAAAGGTGGGAACTGCAAAGAAAATAGAAATAAAAATGTTAATGAGATTAGTTTTAACCGACATGTTTGTTGAGAATAAATAGAATGAAAAGGTGATTTCTTTTTTAGTTTAGTTTGATTGAATAAAGGAATCATCAATAAATTGAAGAGCAAAGATAACCTCCATACTTCAATTTTACTTCAGATTTTCATAGGTTTTCAGCAAAGAATATTAAATAGAAAGAGAAAAGGATTAAAATGATCCATGACTGTTTATAAAAGATAAAAAAAAAATCATCAACTATATTAAAGGACAATTTTGATCCCTCAATTTCTTAAAAGGCATCCCCTTTTAAAGACTTGAGGGACCAAAATGGTCTTTTAATATAATTGAGGATCATCCTTCATAAAGAATCAAGGTATCATTTTGATCCTTTTCTCTCAATAGAAATATGCATATATTTTATTTCTTTGATAAAATAAATTTCTTATGCAAAACAAGACATTTCACCCACCCAACCCCCTATAATTTTTAAATGACAGAATACTATTTTATGTTTTTAGAAAATCAACATAACTCCATTAACTCTATGATGCACATCATATATGTACACTCACCATTCAATTTCTATGAATATAACCTAGATTAGAAATTAAAAAAAAGTTTAAAATATCCTTAATAGTTTAGTAATTATTCATACTATTCAGTACTTTAATTCGTTATGACCTCATATGTTTTTTAATATGCTTCTTGCTTCTTTAATAAGACACTTATGGATATTCCCAAGTTGAAATCTGGAAAATTTCTTTTTGTCTACTTTCTTTTACTGCTTTTATTTTCTAAATTAACAAAATTTTTGTTGTTCATTAGATGTCAAATTCAGTATACCACTAAGTAGAATGGAAATCAAAGTTTTGAAATTTCCCTAGCTTTATAGTATCCTGCCCCACCTTAGGGTATTGGCTATGCTATTGAGTCCCTGCAGTTTCTCATGGACTTGTCCTATCATGAATATTGGAAAATGAAAATGCAGGAGAGAGAGTTTAAACCAACCCCCTATCATTCAAGAGAACAATGTTTTAGACTTTTGAAAACCAGACAGCCCAATTAACCCTATAATGCATCCATCAATAATTTCTTCAATCGTCATTTCTATCCTATGAATATGCTCTGATTTAAAAGCACAAAATTTTCATTCTCAAAATCACCTTTGCAGCTTAATAATTATTTATGCCAATTAGTTATTGAATTAGCTATGACCCCTGATGATTTTCATAAGCAGCCTACTTCTTGCTTCTTAATTTAGACATCCTTAATGCATACATGCCGAAATTCTCAAATGTAAATTTTTGGTCATATTCTTTTTGTTGACTTTATTTTATTTATCACATCAACTTGTCATGATTTTTTTTTATGATTATTCGACAATTTTTATGCTGGTTGTCGGCTACCTAATGCAACCCTCCACTTTTTCATCTAGGACTTGAGGCTTGGCAATGACAGTGTTATTCATCACATGAACTTAATTTACAAAATCCGGGTTTTTATTTTTATCATTGGAGATCAAGATGAATATGTTTCCCAGACTTGGCATACAGGGCCTGAAGCTTCCTGCCACACCTTAGGATCTAGGCTATGGCATTGAGTGTGCTTTCTCATTGATTTTTCTGTCACAAGAATATTGGCAAACCAAGATAAAAAAAAAAGATAAAATTTCACCCAACCGACTCCCTCTAATTTTTAAATTACAGAACAGTAGTTTGCAGTTTTAAAAAAACAGACAGCTCTAGTTGACCCTATAATTCACCCATCAAATATTTAAATGGCTATTTGTTTTCTAAGAATATAAACTGGTTTAAAATTACCAATTTCCATGTTTAAAAAAACTTTCGTAGCCAAATAATTATTAGGAGATTCATATTAATACCACAAAATTCTTATTTATTTGTATATCAAACAATTAAATTTTTATATTTACTTACATAAAACTCAAATCTCTAAATCACATAAAAAAATATCACAAATATTAACTTACCTAAAGTCCAACACACATTTTCATGCATGTGCTTTAATGTGATTTAGACGCTAAAGTGGCATACAAATAACTATATAGGTTTAGACATTAGATATATAAATACATAAGAATTTTGTGGCATGTATGTGATTTCCCCTAATTATTAATGTCATCTAGTACTTTAAGCCTCTTTGTTTTTCTCATAAGCCACTTCTTGCTTTCTAAATTAGATGTTTTTACTGTATAAATAAGATACTCGGAAATTGAACAATCTGGTCATATATTTTTTTTTGTTGACTTTCTTTTACTCTCTAAATTCTCTAAATTAACATTATTTTATAATTTTGCTCATTAGAAGGTCAAATTCAGTATTTCTCTAAGTAGCTTGGCATAAAAGTCTTGTACCTTTATTTATGGGTTTTTGCCTCACCATATGGTATAGCTATGCTAATGGAGGCCATGTATTTTCTCTTAGATTAGTCCTACCAAAAAAATTCAAAAATCAAGACAAAAAATGTAAAAAAGCTTCTCCAGCCAACTGTAGAAAAAAAACAATTTTCAGTTGAGTCCGCTGGAGTACCTCCTTTAAAAAAAGGCCTAAAAGTAGTGATTCAAAACTTTGAATTCAGATAAAAAGGCATTTGGTCGTAATAAAAAAAATCTAAAGCTACATGAAAATCTAATAGAAAATAGGTGCAACATGTAATGGTTAGATTATACTGTGACCAAGTGGCCAAAGGTTTGAATCACGAATACAAATTCCTCTAACGCACGTGTAAGATATTAAGATTGCATAAATCATCTTCTCCTTAGGCTCCAAATTTGCGAGAGCTTCATGTGCTTAGTATGCCCATGAAATTCAAAGCATATCTGTTGACGTATGTATAGATTATTTGTGTTTCAATGGTGAGAGGGTTGATTTATGTGATTTGTCTAGATTATTTGTGGTTCAATCGTTAAAGGGTTAATCTATGTGATTTTTTTACTTTCACCATAAAATTGAAAAAATAATATAATTTTCTAAATTCAACATCCATATTTAGTCGATCAACACAAACTTCATTTGCTTTGGTTTCTTTCATTTGATATGGAAATGCAAATAGCAAAACCTCATTTATAATGTTTTGATTTATAGATCACTCCAGTTCTAAATGAAGAAATGCCACAGTACTGACAAAGCCAATGGTACTGGACAAGAAAACAGTAAAAAGCACTCGGATACCTGAAAGTTTTGATATCCCAAATAAACTGATTTTCCAGTATACATTTTACTAGCTACCTATGAAAAATAAGTAACTTACAATTTTGGGTTTTATATAAGTACGTGAAATAGCAGAAAGCATACCTCTCCACTGTTTGTGATTGCAATGGAATGCCAACCTCCAGCAGCAATGTCAACCTGGAATTTTAAATGTAAATGCCCTCAATAACAAGGATTAACCATTTTTTTAAAGAATATTTTAGAAAAAGTGGAAAGCGGCCTACACATGAGAAACTAGAAAAAATGGTGTTGGCAAGGTACTAAGTACACTCCACAAAATAAAAAAGAATAAGGAGAATAAGGGAGATTAAGGCTTCATTTGTGACGGCTTTTTTTACTGTTTCTTATAGCAGCTCCTAGTACAAAAAAAATTAAAATTTTTGCACTAAAAAGTTACTTTAAGAAGCAGTAAAAAAGCCGTCCCAAACGAAGCCTAAATATCCAAAAATGCCTGTCATAATATTTATTTATACTATGTCACACGAAATGTTACCATAATTTCAAAAACAGGATAATCAACTGTCATATTAAAATAGAAGTTCTTATTATCACCATACATGATACAGCTTGAAAAATTGCCCAGGTAGTGGCAAAGCTGCACATCCTTAGGATTGAGCCACAAAGTCCAATTAAACACCAATTAATACTATTGTTTGAATTACAGCAGATGTATAACTCAAGGAGGTAAATACAAACTAGGCTGATTGTAAACTTTATGAGGACACTAGCATGATCTAATCTTGAGCGACTATGAGTCCATGGGCGTCATGATCCAGATTTAATAAACATACGGTCTAGAACTGCTGTTCTCTTTGAAAATTCTTAATAGCATCTGTCCCTAATTTTCTCAATGTCATATTGTTATATTACAAGAATCCTAGTTATGTTTAGACCATTAATCAATTTAAGTGACTTAACCTTAATATTATCTACTTCTGTTATTTAAATGATATTTTTGTTGCCAGACCAATAAGGAAAATCTTTAGGATATATAAGATTAATCTGTCTGCTATTGATTCCCTAGGCCAGATGTAAGTCCATGCGTCAACATTCTCTACCACATTGAGAAGATAGATAGGTCTTCTCGGTCACACACAACCAAGAAGTAAGTCTCATTTTAACATCTCTTCTACCAGATTGAGGTGATGTCCGAACTTATTTTATCACACATGATTGAGCCATAAGTCTCAATCTTTGAATGTCTTCTCACATTAAAGAGATATTCAAAATCATACTCCCTCCATGTCCTCTCTACTACATTGAGGAGACGTTCATATCTATCCCATCTTCTTTACCACGCTGAGGTGATATCCAAATTTTTCATATTCATCCCATCTTCTCTATAATATTGAGAAGATGTTCGGGCCTTCTTGATCTCATACGATCAAGTTATAAACCACATCTCAAATGTAGTCTCCACCACACAGAGAAGATACACATCTTTCCTATTGATTAGCCTAAGAGCCTAGGTAGCCTTATCAGACTTGGCAGGTAGCCAGGTACTACCACGCGGTACTATAAGTTTAGTCTAGGTTGCTCTCTCATACGGTAGTGGAGCATAATTCCTATATGTTAGTCTAGGACTAGATCCAGATCCTTGGTCTATTAGGTCCTCTTGAATGAGTAGCTCATGGTTGCTAACAAGTATCCTTAGGTCACCACTTGGCTAAATAAATTATGGGCATCAACAAACTCGAAACCATGGGATCTTAACTAGGGTCGTTATACCCATTTGTTAGTTAGTCCTCACTTTCTTATCATTCACTCATTGAAACTTTCATCTTATCAAACCTACATCAATCATTCCCGATTTGAACACAAGCATTGACTTCTTAATGAAAAGTATTTTCGGACACATCTGATATGTAATTAACCTTAAGAGCTTACTCCTTTTAGAAAACTTCGAACCCATATTTAAAATAAACATTGTTTGGAACCACATTCCTTGCAGGGAACATCTCTAGAATATCTAAAATTAAGCTACCTTCCATTAATCCCCGTGGTCCTATAGAATGCATTGATCAACTACAATTAATCCTCTACTGCAATGCTACGAGCGCCTTCTGAAGCCCACACCAATAACTAAAGTTCCTACTTTTGGACCATATTTTCTACCTTTTTACTTTTTCTTCAAAAAAAAACAAAAAGAAACCAAGCACTACACTTGCAGCAAGCTCTAATGCAGTAACACTAGGCATCTATGAAATCATGCCAAGAGAATGAAGAGAACATAGAGGCTTTGTTCTTTCATCTGCCCAACACCTTGTCACAACCTTGCCACAGACAAAAGTTCTCTGGTTGTCTAGTCAAAACTCTCTGTGATTATATAACTGCCATCTTACGACTTGATCTAAACAACTAATACAAATACAACAAGGACTAAATTAGCTTGAGAACCTTCTTTTTCAAATAAGATCACCAAACTTCCAAATAAAAGTCATGAAAAACTAGCTAGCAACCTAGATGCATGAATTTAAGATGTGGACAGACATAAAGCAAATATCATTATCATAATCGTCAAATTGTGGTTTTCAGTTTTCATGGTTTCGGATGGGTTTAGATTGGAACTTATTTAAAACTCATTAATATGTTTGTCGGACGTTTTGGGTGAGAGAGTTTCACCCTAAACTCATATATTTTAGAAAAAATATCACGAGAACTCATGAGTTGTCATGAAAGTTGTAATAGAGTTCTATTAGTGAATCCCTATTAAATTTTATTCATATTGAATCAGGAATCTCTATTAGATAATCCTATTTGTTTTATATCTTAATTATAATTTTTGCAATATTTTATAAAACAAATTAACTGAAACCTCAACTGAAACTAAATCACAAATTTGATAAAACCTTTAAAGCAAAAACTTCTATAAAGGGACCGAAACTGAGTTTTAAAACCTTATGTTGGCAAGAAGCCTCACGCGTCAAGTATTCTTGCACAAGCTTTCCAATAAAATATAGAGAAACGTTGCTAGATCATTTAATATCACAAACAATTCTAATAAGGATGCAAATATATTTTAATAAGCTACAAAAAAAACTTTAATTCCTTACACGTCTATGAAACAATTCTACATCATTTAAGACTTGTAGAAAATTGCTGCATATTTCTAGTGTCACAGTGACACTTTACCACCTCATCCCTAAAAATTTGGGTGAAATTTATAAGCAACCTCTTTCTTCAATGCTTTACAATTTCAAATAAACCAAAGGAAAAAACAAGTGATGCCCTGGGTAGTTCATACTCACTAATGCAAGTCCAGATAAGCCTTGCACAGGAATAGGTTGTGACCTTGGCTGAGTATCCCCAGTCCCAAGCTGACCATATTCATTGTTTCCCCAAGCCCACAACATGCCATCTTCTAGAAGCGATAAATTGTGGAAAGCACCAACTGCAATCAACCTAACCCTTTCGAGGCCTTGAACTCGCACAGGCATGTAAATCTGTTTGCTATAAATCAAAGTTCATCCATATGGTTTGTAAATTTTAATAATCATCCAAAGAGAAAGATGAATAAAAAGAAAAAAAAAATCAGCAAACTTATAGATAAAAGCAGATGAAGATTAACATAAGAAGAATCTTGTCATAAGAATGGAAAGCAGTTATAGCCTCCAGAGAAGAAAATGTTCATACATGTCTCCAGGAGGCCAAGGTTGACCCCATGTCCAAACATGACCATCTTCAGTTAACACCACAGAATGAGTACCTCCAGCAGCTACCTGAAGATTTGCAGCAATTAATAATACTGTAAGAAAATATCAATGCAAGCTCAAATAATAAAATCTTCAAAAACGAGACTGAGGTTGCTGTTTTACATAGCTAAAATCCGGGAGGACATGATGGGAAACTTGCGCGGATTTTTTTGAAAATTAATGCCTAGAATCAATCTAAATGAGTTGTTTGAGGTTCCACCGAGATGAAATCTGAATCAAGAATAAAGTGCACACTGCAAAATGATTGGCCCCTAGATTTAGGCTTTGTTTGGGACGGCTCTTCCTACTTAGTAAAGTGGTTTTCTAGTACAAAAATTTTGTACTAAAAAACCGCTTTAAGAAGTAGTAAGAAAGCTGTCCCAAACAAAGCCTTAATTTGCTAGCAAATTAATGTAGTTTATTATTGAAAATACCATTTTGCATATTAGAACAATGCATGTTAGTATGTGTTAAGGAATGAAAACTTGCAAATACATTATTGTTCCAATTAACATAAATTATTTCATCTTTCAAAAGCAGATCCTCCTAAAGAAAATATATTTGAGGTAAAGGATTATGCTGTTATTCCCCTTTATAATCCTTTATTGCGTTGCATCTCTTCCCAATCCTGGCCCATGGAATCAATCCCTCTAAGAATGTGACATATTCCTTCACTAGTGTTACCTAGCAACAACAAGATGATAATACATGTAGTAATAGAATATGAAAACCCGTTTGCAACATGATCAGGAAAGTGGCAAGTCCTTTTTGTTTATTCAGGGGGTAAAAGATAGTTGAATGTAGTAAAAGTAACTTGTAGTTGTTCTTACAAATGGAAACCTAACCAATTGAACTTGTTCCAACTACCTGTCGTACAGAAAGCTTGGGTGCACACCGCTGAGGGATGGTAATATCCCTCCTCAAAGCCTTACTGCCATCTTCTTTCTTCTCAGGCTCCTCTCCACACTGTCCATACTCATTTCCTCCTAGAAGATACAAAAACAAAGACATCATAAAATCATGATCTATATTTAAAAATAGCAAAGCAAAGCCATTGACAAGTTTCAATTTCCATGGTTTCCTCAGGCATTATCACTATCCAGAGAGCATCACTATCCAAATTAAGCAAGAAATAAATCTCAAAGATATCTGAAGATGGAAAAGAGAAACATAGATTATGATCTCTAGCAAGCATCATTACCCCATGCATATGCTCTCCCCTGGTCATCCACGGCAAGACAATGCCACCCACCTATGGCTGCCTGCAGAAAATCAGGAATTCAAAAAACTAAACACAATTACAAGTTAATTTCACAAGGGGGACTTTCTAACAGGTTTCTCTGACACACCTGGACAATTTTAACATCATCCAGTGCCTTGACGAGGCTAGGAACACTCTCAGTCTTGGTGTCCGGCGGATGGCCCAGGGTGCCTCTCTGGTTCCATCCCCATGTAAAAAGCTGGGTTTTTTACAGCGGAACAAGTGAGAAAGATTCCGAATAGAGCAATCCAATAGCAAATATCTGAAAGCTATGTAGAGAGAGAGACAGAGACAGAGAGAGAGAGAGAGAGAGAGAGAGAGAGAGAGAGAGAGAGAGAGAGGAACCTTTCCATCATCGCATATGGCAAGGGAGTTGCGGCTTCCGGCGACAACAGCGGTGGCATCACGACCCTCAAGGGCCTTCACACTGCAGACCCATTCCTTATCCACCCAGTCTCCCATACCCAACTGTCCATCTTCTCCTGATCCCCTGCAACATTTGCGTGGCCAACCTTAGATGAGGCAAAGCGATACAGTTCGTATACACTATAGTTAGGTGAAAAAACAAGCGACATGTAGAGGGAGAGTGAGGACCAGGCAAGGATTACGGAGTCGGAGGAGGGCTGGGAGTCGGCCATAGATGATTGATGACGTTGAATTGGGAAAGTGAGAAGGAGAGAGAGGGTTGAGTAGCTTCGTGGAGGCGAAGATGAAGTGCGCTCCTCTTCTATTTTTGGATTCTTTTCGTCTTAAATCTCAAGAGTTGGTCATTGTAAATTCATAAAGCAAACGAAGGAAAGGGCCTGGATTTTAGTTAGCGCCGGCAAAATTCGTTTTATAGGACATATTTTCTCTCTCCTTTTTTTTTCTTTTTTTTTATAAGTTCATAGGGCAGTGAAAAATTCGATCGACCTAGTATGCAACCCACATCAATTTACACGGGCCAACACTTAAGGCTTTCACTGCTTGCCAAAGGATTCAAACTAAGGACCTAGGCTTTGCCCAGCCGGCTCTTCACCACCCGGACAAACAGCGGTGGGTATTTTCTCTCATCTCGTTTAAGATATGTAGAATTATCAATTATGTGAATTTTTTGTTTTTAATAATTAGGGATAGAGCCTAATTTTTTCATAATAAAAATTAATTATAGCAAATCTAAGAAATCAAAATAATCTCGCAATGGAGTAGAGATGAGAAAAGTTGAGCTACAATCTATTTATTTTGTAGAGAAATTAGGAGCAGTGTCCAAGCTAGCATACAATATATAAGTGAGACTCGAACTTATGTCACTTAGTTCCGAGTCAAACTCCAAAGAGAGCTACATACAATCCAAATTTTAGTGATGCTAAAAAAGAGAAGCACGAAGGGTTGAAGAGAATACAATCATATGACATAATCAAAAAGAGTAAAAAATGATTAGAAATTAAAAAGATAAACATAAAATAAGCTTGGACTTCCCCTGGTTGCCAAAGGGGCCCTCTGAGAAGAAGCAAAGCAAGCAGCTGGTATAATTAGTCAGCATTGTCATAAAAGCACGAAAATGAGCAAAGATCTGAAATAATAAGGAACTTAGCACATAATCAGGCTACATATGCTGAACAAAATTAAATGCCTCTCGTTAAAAGAAAACAGCCAAATTTGTTTCTATGCAAATAGGGGCGGAGCCACTCATTTATTTTAGGGGGGGGGGAATTTTCATATAAATGGACTAATAATTTAAAAAATAAAATGTGGACGTAATTCAAATCAAAATCTTGTATTTCATTATGATATATAAATTGAAAAGTATTACAAATTTATTAATATGCTTTGTATTTTTTGATAATGTTGCATTACAACTTCATTGAGAATCAAATCGAACACATCTTTCTCAATGTAAGGCATCAGATAGTTATTGAGCCAATTATCACCCATCATACTACGCAAAAAATGTTTGATAATATTTATTGCATAAAATATTCTCTCACTTATAGTAGTAGCAACTGGTAAAATTAATGGCAACATAATAAGTATATAAACTAGAGGATATATGCCATCTTTCTTGACCTTAACAATTTGCTTTGTAAGATCAAAATACTATTTAGATAGAAGAACTCATCATTGTTATGCATATCAATAATATAAGTTGATAATTGACTTTTCATAATTCTCAAGTTAGTCATCTAAATTCTCCAAGCTTTTCCAATTAATCAAATAATTTATAATCAATAAGAATATCATAATATTTGTATTTTCTTTGATTTCTCCCTTTTTTAATACTTTAATGCATTACATGTTTGAAGCTTATTTTGTTTGATATTTTAATGCATTATATTTTTGAAACTTATTTTGTCATTTTTATTATTTTGAATTTAAGTAGGATGATCTAAAAATTGAAAAAACGAATTTAATATTCTATCTTTTAGATTAAACATTTAACTTTATTGAAACATTTTTTCTTATGACTAAAAAAAGATATTAATCATATTTAAATAATTATTATGCCTCTGTAAATCTGAATCAGCTTTTCTATGTTCTTATAGATAAAAAAATATTACATCGTCGCCTGAGAGATTCGAACTCTCGCGGGGAAACCCCATGTACTTAGCAGGCACACGCCTTAACCACTCGGCCAAAGCGACGTTGTTATTAAATAATGAATCTTTATTTATATATCTATTTAATTACTGAACCGACCGCATTAGCAAAAGCTGTGAATCGACAGGTTCGGTTCAGCTTAAGGGGTACTAATAGTTACGAACCGGTCTTTCAATTTGGTTTTGAATTTATTTGGTTTAGTTCAATTTTCAATGATTTTTAACTGATTGGACTCATTGTTTTTTTTATTAATGAATCAGTACATTGTGAAATGGAGAGAAAGATATGGCCAAAGAGCAAATCAATTGATAAATTGGGAATATAGTCTGTACATTGTTTTTAATCTATTAATGTTTGACTAATTTTCATTTAAAAAAATTTCATACCTAAATTAAATAAATCTATTTAAGAGAAAATCTCTAGGTCCTAGTTGGAAATAACTCTACTAACTATAGTTTAGGATTACAAAAGGCTACCATTTCTCAATGTTAAGGAAACTTGAACTATTGGGTGTTGGTGTTAGTTGAGTTGCGGTTGAATCAGGGATAATTCAAATTCAACTTCCCAACTTAATGGCAAGTTTGAACTCGAACACAAGTTTGAACCGATCTTATATGTCAAATTTGAGCTTAACCTAATGAAAAAAAAAAAAGCGAGCTCGAGCTTAACTCGTGAGCTCAACAAAAAATTGCAGTTGAAATTGGTTGGAGAAGAAAAACGGGAGCTCGATAAAGACTGAATTGATAGGGGATCGTTGAAGATGACAATAGCGACATTGGAGAAAGTCGCATCAGAATCTCTTAGGATTAGCTATTGACGAAAAAATGGTAGTCATGCAAATATGTTACTACAAGAGATTGGTAAAGAAGGTAATGATGAAATTAGCAGTGTCTGAGGAAGTGTCAATAGTAGCATGATAGAAAAGGCATTGACGATACTAGCATTTGAGAAGGCATTGATGGGACCTATGCTAGAGAAGGTGTCAACGAGATCAATGCTGGAGAAGAATCGATAGGTTCAAGGATTTTTGAAGAAGATGTGTTATGAAGATTTGTGGTTTCTAATCAAGTCAACTCATGAGCAAATGAGCCAAGCCTCATTAAGCATAAGATTGTTTAATAAATGAGCTCTAGCTTGTAGTACAATAAGCATGACTTGCAAACTCTTAGCCATCTTGAGTCACATACGCTTAATTAGGAGTATCTCTTACAACAGTAATTGAGTTTTGGAGGTGGTGCGGTTGATAGTTGGCATTGGACGACATCTAGGGTGGGTTGATGTTGGGGGTCAAGTGATGACGAACATTAAATAATGGTGAGAGTTAAGCGATGACGAACACCATGTAATAATGAGCTTGAAGGCCTAGAGAATGCTGGAAAGTTACTCAAGATGGATAGTTAGCGTGGTAGTTATCTTAAAAGAAAAGGAGACTAGAAAGGCTAATCTATGAAAAAGATAGAAATAATCGACTATACTCCCTTTAGTTGTTAAAGATTTAAAATTCTTTGCGATTAAATAATTCTATCTTAATCAGGAATATATTCAATTTTTGTAGAATTATGGATTAATTATAAACTTCAAGTGGAGAGAACATACCTTTTTATTAAAATCTATCAAATCAAAGCCTTTTTTAGATGATCCAAATCGCTCCCTTCCTTAGAACTATAATGTGACATGGCAATCCCACCCTTGGGTTGGTCTCTTGGGCTTACTTGGTGCAGGCCTAGCTTGAGCAACCAATTGGAGAGTGGTGATAATGGCCTAATAATGGTCCAACAATAGCCACCATTAGTTAGGTTTTTTATTTGTGAGTAGCGAGTATCATTTTCGAAACTCTTGAAATAATAAGTTCAATAGAATAGACAGAATAGAATCTTGAGGGTCATAATATTAAGAATTATTTTGTTGGATGATTATGAATTGAATTTATATCAACCAAAATTTGATGATAGTCCCCTATTTTAACATCAAAATATTCATCCATAGAGCAATCCAACACCTTAAATGACTCTTGAATCGAAGGCTTGTAGGAGTAATAATAATTATGAGAAGTTATCTCGATTAAATTAAGTAATTAGAAAGTAAAAGTAATAGAACATCGTTACTTGTGTTACGATATTTTAGCTTCTCAAAAGTAATCTAATAAAAAAAATTCAATATAGGAAAATCATGTATTACTGGCAGTCAGTACCGACGGTTATATAGTCGTTTGTAATAATGGCGGTTAGACCACCGGTAATAACCGGCGGTTATTTAATTAACCACCGACATAATTAACAATGATCTAATAATCGATGGTTAGGCTGCCAGTTTTATTTTTTACCTGCGCTTTACCGGTGGCTATTACCGACAATTATTTAATTAACCGACGATAGAATTAGCGGCGGTCTAATAACCGACGGTTAGACTGCCGGTTTTATTTTTTACCAGTGCTTTATCGGGGTTATTACCATCGGTTTTAAGTGAATTTTTTTTTCGGCGGTCTGAACTGCCGGAAAACCGCCAGAAAATACCCAAAATTTAGTCATTCCGAGCCTTCTGCTTCATTTCGTCGCATTCTCCTCTCTCTCGCTACAGACACTCGCCCCCACTCCTCTGCCCTCTCACGATCGATCGTGCCTCCTTTGCAGGAATCCGACCGCTGACAATCTCCCTTCGGCTGAAGATCTTGCCCCCACTTCGGCATCAAAAGCACGACCGCTTCCTATGCAGTTTATTCCGACGGTTTTTGAACCGCTGAAAAAGCGCCAGTAATTTACTAAACCGTCGGAAAAAATTTCCGATAACATTTGAATTTCCTGTAGTGATTGCTAAAAGAGGTTATATTATTTTCTCTCCTTAAATAAATAAAATGGTAAACATAAATGAACAAAATATTATTTTTAAATAAAATTTTGACCAATCTTCACTATTTTTGTCATATATTTTTACATTTTCTTTGTGGCATTCCTTCGAATTATTTTTCTAAGACTTCTTTGTCATTTATCATTCTTTCCTAATTTTTTTACGGGAAACTCTATTAACTTAACTCGATATTATTCTGATCAATTTTAGCAATTAGAATTATAAGGTTGCTATCTTCACCACATTTTTATTAACAAATATGAAAAAAAAAGTTCCAACATTTTTTTCCATAGTTTTTATAACATCCTTAATGAATCTTTATTAACAAAATCTTAATATCTTATTGGAAGAGTTTGCTCATACTGAGATTTAGCACAACAAGTAACATAGAAAACTTCTTAACCTTACTCAGATGTTTTAGAGAGGAAGGAGAAGAAGTTCCCTTTATAGATAAGTGGCTTTTGCATGCTCTCCTTAATCTAATTTTTGATCTACATATGATTAACTTTTTATATTATTTTCTTCCAAGAGAATTGCTTGACAAAGTGGATGTTGTATTATATAAATAATAAAATATAGATGTTAATAAGCGCATGACAAAAAATTTCGTGCTCATATAAATACCTATAATATAAATGTGCAAATAAAGATAAATCAATAAGGGCATCTCCAACCGAAAAATTCATTTTCCACTCTAAAATGCAGTAAAACTTCAAAATGTCGTAATTCATCTCCAATCGAACTGCATTTCATTCTTCTTTGACGTGCTTCCTGACGCTACAAAGGTAACAATCTCTCTCCTCTTTCGTACGCTTTTGTCTTCTTTCGCGCTCTTCTTCGGCACATTCTGCAACTCAATTTCTATTCACCTACGGAATTTTGAAGTGAGATTTGAAGTTCGAATACAACAAATGGTGGACGACATAGGATTGTATGCAGTCAAATTGGAGACCGTCTAAATAAAGTAAAATTATTATGTGCGGCGTCTAGATTCGTCAGAAGGCGAATCCGGACTCGCCACATCACCTAGGCCCCAGAGCATCCAGATGATGTGGCATGTCTAAATTCGCCTCCGAACCATCCGGACACCGCACGTTTATCTCTCATAAATAAAAGCGTGCACATCAGCAGCCCCTTTTCTCCTTTATTTAAAGCTGCCAGCCCATTTCCCCGAAGAAGTGGAGGGAGATATCCATCAGAGCTTACGTTTCAGTCACAGACTTCCAACCCCGCAGCCTTCTAAGAAGAGCCTGAGCCGCCTGTTTCTCCCAACTCGTTAACTATAACATATATCCTTGATCAAGAAACAAAGCAGACTTCAAACCAAACATTTCTTCTTCTTCTTCTTCTTCTTCATAGATCCTTGGAGAATCAATCAGCCATGGAAGACATCTCCGTCTTTTCTGCTTCGCCTGGTTTTCTAATGAAGATGGCGATGTTCGCAGTGATTCAAGTTCTGGTGTACCTTATCCTCTCCAACTCCTCCGCGATTTTCTCGGCGAACGACGGCTCCCACAGCCTTCGATCATCTCGCTCGGCCAGCATCCGTCGCTTGCTGGCCGGAGTATCAGATCTCCCGTCTCGCGGCGAGCTCACCTGCAATACTTTCCCTTCTTCCTCTGCCTGCGCCGCCGCGGTCTCTGGTGCGCTCTTCAGCTATGATTTCAATGAAGGTTTACTTGATTAGAGCTGGAAAATTTAGTATTTTCCTTTAGTGGAAAATTGGATCCTGGTTTATTTTGTTTGGAAGATTGGATAATGTAATTAGTCTAATTATAAATTATAAAATGTTCATTTTAAGTATTTTTATTTTATATTATTTTGTGAACTCCTCAAATATACCTCAAAGTAGGAGTTTTCAATATACTCTCATTATGCCCTTATAATAAATTCAAGCAAAGCCAATCATATATTAATTTTTTTTTATAGCAAAGCTACAATAACAACAACAACAACATCAATTTTTAATCCACTGCATGAAAATTTATGTCATGATTGTTCAAGAAGATTATGCAGATTGTTGATTATTTAATACAACCCTTCATTTTTCTCATCCATAAGTGGAATCTGATTGTGTCAATCTAATGGGTTGTATTGATGCCACAAATTTGTCGTGCTCTTTGGGAGGGGGGTCCTCCTGCTTGCACTTTATACCCGAGTGCTCGATGATGTGTATCCGAGCACCCCAGCATTACATAGTTGGCTTGGACAATGGTGGAGCCAGAAATTTATCATAGCTGGAGCTTAAATATATCATTTCAACATTTTTCTCAACTTTTTTCATTCGGATTTGCATCTAACTATGAGTGTGGCCGTAAGTAATTCATAAAAGTTTGCCTTAAATGTTGATATCTTCAGCAGGTCAACAAACAAGTAGACTATCTATTCATAAAGGCATAATGATTACAAATCAAATGATCAAGATCTCATCTGGCTTACTTGTGGAAAATACTTTTTCACTGCTACATTTCATACTTATGTAGCAGTGCCCCCACAAGCCCCCCTTAATCCTCCTTTGCGCTTGGAGAAAAGACAGAGAGTAGATCACTACATCACTCAATATCTGGTGAATTTTTATGTTATTTTTCTTTCAAGATAATTGCTTGACAAAAAGGATGATATATTATATAAAAAATAAAATATAAATGTTAATAAGCGCATGACAAAAAATTCCGTGCTCATATAAATACCTATAATATAAATGTGCAAATAAAGATAAATCAATAAGGGCATCTCCAACCGAAAAATTTATTTTCCACTCTAAAATGCAGTAAAACTTCAAAATGTCATAATTCATTTCCAATCGAACTACATTTCATTCTTCTTTAACGTGCTTCCTAACGCTACGAAGGTAACAATCTCTCTCCTCTTTCGCACGTTTTTGTCTTCTTTCGCGCTCTTCTTCGGCACATTCTGCAACTCAATTTCTGTTCACTTACAGAATTTTGAAGTGAGATTGGAGTTCAAATACAAGAAATGGTGGACGACATACGATTGTATTTTGATATTGTACTACATCTAATGGAAATTGATTTTCGTATTTTGATATTGTTAGGCTCGATAATGAATGAGTCGAACATGCATAAAATATTTAACTAGTTAGAGAACTACGATGGTTAAAAGAATTGAGCCAATAAAGAGGCAAATAAGACCCAAGTCACCCAACTCATTTTGTATGTCTTTACATAGGATTTTTGATGAGCTATGAGTGTGGATGTAAGTATAAAAGTTTGCCTTAAATGTTGATATCATCAGCAGGTCAACAAACAAGTAGACTATCTATTCATATAGGCAAATGATCAAGATCTCCTTTGGCTTACTTGTGGAAAGCACATTTTCAACTGCTACATTTCATGCTCATGCAGCACGTGCCCCCACAGACCCCTCTCAATTCTCCTTTGTGCTTGGAGAAAAGACAGAGTAAAGCACTACATCACTCAATATATATGGTGCTACGGTGTTTTCATATTGACTGGAGATAGAGCATTGAGAGCTGCGATGCTCCAAACTATCACTGAAACGCTGCGAGGTCCTCTAGATAATTTTTCTTTCTCATTGTTCTTAAGGGTGGTGTCCTTTGATGGTATGTATTATATCTTTTTGTTTGTTCTTATATAAAAAATAGTAAGAGAGAAGGGAAGCAAAGAGAGAGTGAGAGAGAAGAGACATTTAAACTAATTCTTTCATATTTCATAGTGAATTTCTTGATATGATGTAACTTCGTGAATTTTTCCGCATTTTAGAATTTTTCATGTTAAATCCTAAAGCTCTTTACTTTCTATTATATTTCTATTTTTTTCTTTGTTATGTTCAATACATATTTTACTACCACCCACAACACCTGATAGCAATAATGCTAAAATTCTATAGCATAACATTTTTGTTTTACCATCCTAAATTTAGGGGCGTCAAGAAAGCACAATATTCCCTCATGCATGTTATCATCTTTAATTCAAACTAAAAATAACAACTAATTTAATTTTAACATTTAAAATAAATTACATTTAATATATATATACAGAGAGAGAGAGAGAGAATTGCTTCAAACACAATAATTTTAAAATTAAGAATATTAAAATTGTTGTCTATATATTTTTATAAAGTAAAAAATAAGCGACTCAACTTAATTTTTGTAGTTAAAATTATTTTAAAAAATAGTAAGAGAACCGTACCAAATAAAACTTTAATCAATTCTTCTTTTAAAGACAACGAAGCTAAGAATAAAATAAGACCTCTTACCGCAGACAGAACTTACTCTTTTTTTTGGGTTTGAAAACAATGAAGCTAAGAATAATAAAAACACTTCTTAGGGCATCTACAACCGAAAATCTCATTTTTCACTCCAAAATACAGTGAAACAAAAAAATGCCGTGTTTCATCTCCAATCGAACGCCATTTTGCCGCTTAACCGTCGCTTTTCTTTCGCGCCTTTCTTCCGAACCTATTCGGTAGAGAGAAAAAAATGGCGCAGATGAACAGTGCAACACCAATATTGGCGTCACACTATTCATCCGCGATCAAATGACGTCAAAAATGACGATCGGTTGGAGCAAAGCAAGAATGTCAAACAAGTGTTTGCCGTTCCATTGGAGTTGCACTTACCGCATACAGAACTAATTCACAAAAAACGAGAACAAATCAATGACAGGGTAATCCATTTCAAATATTTATCCGTTAAGTATTGGCTGACATTACATACTTCGAAACATTTTTTTCAAAAGAGTTTTTCATTTCCAAATTGATGTAAATGATGCAATTCGATGAGGTAAACTTAACCAAAAGACGGCTTATTACCGCGTTCTACAAGCCCAAAATAAAGCTATCAATATAAAGCATTTCAAGGAAAAATAAACTCTCAAAATTTTTCCAGAAGCTTCAATTGCACCTACATAAGTTTTTGGATCAGAAGCAAAACAAGTAAGAGAGCAGATTTCAAATTTCCAACGTTAAAATTGCTTACCAAGAGGCATCAGTGCAAGAACTCCACTGAGAAGACGCTGAGCTTCCTCCAGATTACTTGAAAAGCTGTTTTAATCTCCTAGAAGCTTCAAGGACATTTTCGCGGTGGCCAAACGCACTGACCCTGATGAAACCTTCACCTCCAGGCCCAAAGCCGCTCCCTGGCGTTGTGACCAGGTGGGTTTTCTGGAGGATCTCGGCGAAGACATCCCAAGAGCTTCTACCAGGGAAATGTACCCAAACATATGGAGCATTCTTCCCTCCATAGACATTAAAACCAAGAGAAGTGAATGTGTCAACGAGTATGTTAGTGTTCTCTTGGTAAAAGCTAACCACATCTTTCATGGCCTGTATAAATTGGTGTTCAATATCAGCTGGTTTTATAGCTTCAGTTCCTTCAAATTTATATGCTGAAATCTTAGAAAACTGACCTTTAAACCATCTGGAGAGAGACAAGCCAGACCTCCAGCTTGAACGACATTAGATGCACCATTGAAGCTGGTGCATACTATGCGATTGAAATCCTTGGCTACTGGAAACCCATCAGTGAAAAGCAATTCCTTGGGAATAACGGTCCAGCCGAGCCGAACACCGGTGAATCCAGCATATTTGGAGAAGGATGATATCTCAAGGGCAACCTGCAGTTGCATCGTAAACATAAGAACTATGCATGTCATTGACTACTAAGGGTTTCGGCCAAAGGGGTGGAACAGAGCCGACGAAATTGAAAATAGAGCAAAAGCTTTTCTTCTCCTTTTTCTCTTGTTTCATCATATATTTATCAATTGGATTGTCGAGATGGAGTTATGGTGATGAAGCATTGCGTCATTTGGCAAGATGGGGCAAGATTGACAGAAGGTTGGTTGTTTCATGGAGAGACGCATCTGTTTGAATTTTTCCTTTTCATTATTTCGTTTCATTTAATTTTTTTTTATTAGTCAACAATTGTATTTTGCTTGTATAAGCAGATTCAAACTCATAATCTGAATTTGAATATGCTTTAATGATATTCCCTTTAGCTGGGGGGTCGTGCATCTCCTCAGGTTTGACAAAGATATCTCTTTTTTCTTTTGTGTCACTTCCCAAGTGAAAAACAACTCCATTCAGCTTTTGGATGGAGGGTTAGTGAGTTTGAAGAGAGTTGACTTTGTCTTCTTTCTCTTTCTCTGCTTCTTAACACCCTTCTCAGGTGGCTTCGTAGCCCTTTGATGTAGATGCCTCGGGTTTGAATGATTAAGACAACTTTGGTTTTTTGGAACAAAATATCTAGTATCTTAACAAATTTGCATTTTGTGCACCACGAAGGGCTCTACATCACCAAATATCTTTAACTCTTCTCCATCCCTTGTATGCTTCATGCATTTGTGCAAGGTCGATGGATTGATATCGTACTCATGGAGCCACGACCGACCTAGAAGTGCTTTGAAGGAGGTATCTGTATCAATTACATAGAATTTAGCATCCGTGTAGAGCTTCCCAAATCAAAGGGGAAGGATGACTGATCCTATTATTTTCTGCCCTTTTTGTTAAATCTGTGCATCATTACTTGCTTCACTTGAGATGCTGGACATCAAGAGACAACCTTCTTAGTGCCCGAAAATTCATGAGATTAACTGAGGAGCCTAGACCGACCAAAATATGGCTTACAGTGACACAATTACTCTTAGCTATGACATAGGGCGGTTATACTCCTTTTCCCCAGTATGACATCATCCTTAGAAAAGGCAATAATTGGCTCATTCTGTGCTCTCAGAACTTTACTCAGATAGCATTCAAAGAGGTATGATGCTTCATACCTCTCTAGATCCTTAAGAGATTGAATTAAAGTTTCACAAAGGTCCTTCAACATCAGAAGTGCTTCATATATGTTGATCTATGCAAGAATATTTCCTTGAAGGGATAAGATATTATAGCCTACTCCTTTACCAGAAATGAATGTGTTCTTGCAATCATTATGAATGATTTCTTCAATGATCATAATATTTTTCCTTCCATCCTTGTGTGATGATCTTTTATTTGGTGGAGGTGGTAGTATCCTACCACTTCTTAGTTGAACTTGGATCAATTAATTTGTATCCAATTCTTCCAACCAAGCAACTTCCTCTATCTCTTTAGAAGATTGGTTGACAGGTTCAAAAGTATTGTCCAACCTCATACAGTACATCAGTGATGCCATCGTAGATTATGAATCACTTACATTAGGAAAGCACAAGTAACCTGAGCTATCATGTGTCTATATATCATCAAACAACACTCAATTGTCATATTGCCAAAGATCCCCCATTTTGTTGAGGCAAATCTTGACTTTTCTTTTGTATTGTGTTTATGGGAGTTCTTATCACTGGACTCTTGCTATGAATCTGAAAGGAAGTTCTCTAATAGAAGTTCGACATCATCGATATGACTTGACATGTTTCCAATAAAAGGGATTCCTTAATTTCATACCCTTCATCTTCTTCTTTAGCCTCAATAATCTAGAGTCCATATATGAAATTGGTGAGCCTAAGAAGTTCGTTGATGGGTGTTCGACATCGTTGATATGACTTGACATGTTTCCACTAAAAGGGATTCCTTAATTTCATACCCTTCATCTTCTTCTTTAGCCAAAATAATTTAGAGTCCATATATGAAATTGATGAGCCTGACAAGCTGTTTTGCAGGCAAATGATAATCCTTCAAATTATTTATAATATTTTGGGTTATAGTCTTCTTTTTCTTTGACATTCGTGATTGATTTTCATTTTTGGTTCTTTTGATAAGCTTTAACTAGACCGTAATGAGCTAGCTTGATCTAGATACCCTTTGCTTGGAAGCTTGGGAATAGGTACCTTTGCACTCGATTACTCTTTCAACTCGAGCACTAGTTCAAAAGAGATTTCCATTTGATGCCTGAAACTCTTTCAAGTTGCTTTAAAATTTTTACTGTCTTCTTTGATACCACAGTCTCACATTCTTCATCTTATATTGACTTTTCTTTAGTTATTCCTTTATCCAAGGATATAGAAGAGTACGTGACCACCCTTGTCGATTCTCTTCTCAAGCGAACCAAAACAACCTGATAGTGTTTATTCAACCTTCATGTGTTTTTGTTCTAACCAATCTTTGAATACATAGTAGCCTACAATGAAATGGTTGATCATCATATGTATTGTCAATAATTAGAATTGTTAGTAAGTGTTAACCTTTGTAAAAATCACACTAAATAGGGAAGAGGCCAAAATCCAATGTACATACCTCTTACCCACCAGATCCTCGAATCCTGTCGAAGTCGTGCCGATTCGGCGCCGTTCGCGTCGCCTCCCACGAATCCCGCATCTCGCCTCGATCCCGCTCCTTCATCCGCCTTTAAAACGAGAACGAAGGGTTCGTTCCAAAGGGCTATTCTCCAGTTCTCTCCCTTCCCACGACCAAGCTTCCACTCTCTTCCTCCCTCAGCCCGACCTACTCGTGCCGTTGTTCTGCCCGATCCAAACCAAAGAGCCGACGAACCTTACCTTCTCCCGTCGAATCCCTGTAGCCAACGACCGAACTCCTCCCAACGCTAGACTCCATCTCCTACGAAGAAATCCCTTGTCCAACCTCTCGGTCCTCCGATCCCGATCCTCACAGAGAGAGAGAGAGAGAGAGAGAGAGAGAGAGAG
>NW_021319113.1:676064-752695 GCF_001605985.2 Dendrobium catenatum | reverse complement strand
CCGGCGTGGGTTCAGCGTCGGGAATTGGTCGAGGGAAGTGAGGGGAAGTCCAAGGAACTCTCACCCGAAAGTTCTCGGGCTCTGGGAGGCTAGGGCTCTGGAATTTCGAAAAAGATCCTCAATTAGACCTAATTCTTGGTATTTAAGTCTCCCAATCCTTAGATCTGCGGCTAGGATTGAGTCCAGAGGTCATTTGGAGGGAAACCAGGCTTAGGAGGCCGTGGTTTAAATTTTAAATCCATTAGAAATCAATTAGGGCATTAAATACCATTGAATGGGCTCCAAATAGGTTAATCTAGCCTATTGATGGCTAGATTTGACCAAGTCAAAGCTTGACTTGGTCAAACCAGTCAATTGGGTCAAGGAGGATGAGGGTCAAGCCATGGAACCCATTAAATTAATTTTAAATTAATTCTAGGCTTAAAGGGTCCAAATTGGTCAACCCTGGTTGACTTGGTCAACTGGGTTGACTCAGGGCCCAAGCTCGGGCTCAACAGACTCGACTCGACCCCACGAACCTATTGGAGAGGGTCTTGGGGTCTGACTTGGTCAATTTGGCCAAGTCAACCCTTTGACCAAGGTTCCGGACAAAATCGAGGTCAACAGCCACCACACCACCCCATATCATGATCATCGGCCTTCCAATCTAATTATTATTAGGGTTGGTTGATCAAGCTGACATATTGAGGGATTGTCTAATAACTTTTTCATAAAGTAAGGGTATGATCTTTTGCACTTATGATTAACAATGAAAATATTTGAATATGATTCTAATATTCTAATAAGAATAAAAAAATATCTATCCCCCCCCCCAATAAACCCCCCCCCCCCCTCAAAATATATAATTAAATCATGATTCTATTCATTCTCTAGAAACTAAATTCCACATCCATAGGGAATTCAAGAGCGTTGATATTTTAAATAGTCCAAAAGACCTCCCATGAATTCTCATTACCATTCTAGTTTTACCAATTCCAACAATTCATTACCTATCAGTTGGCTAGATTTCTCTCCAGGAGAATACGCTTCATCAACTTATTTTTTTCGCCCAGTAGTTGAACAAAAATTCCTCCTAATTAGGATATTATATTGAAAAGCTTTTGTAATGCAATAGCAACCAATCGTTCATTTCTCTCTTCTTCTAAGAGAGAAAATTCTATGTCTATCATTTTTCGATGGATAAACTCCTCATTTCTATTAAAAAAGAAGCCACCTTTCAAACTCTCATTATCTTCAAAACGAATGCATGATATTCCTCACAACTTGGCCACCGAAAGCGACTTCTTCTATAATTTAGATCTTTACATTATATTGATCTTTATTCTTAGATAAGAGCAACCAATTGTGATCACATATCTACTATTGACTTTCATTTTAAATAATAAAGTACATAATTTATTTCATTGCAATAAGTAAAGCAAAAAGGTTCGAATGCATTCATAAATTTCATAAAACACTATAATGGTAAGCAACACAATACATTATTGTATAAAAAGTCACTATTTCAAAATATAACAAATTTACTAGGGATTGTGCAATATATTGTTTCAAAACTATAATTGTACAACATTATTTTATGACTTCAGGGTTTTTTTCAGCCAATTCAAAAGGTGTAAATTTCAAAAAATCAAGTGTAAAATTCTCTAAAAAAATGATTAAATATTCAGAATCATAATCTTTACATCATATATAAAGTTACATCGTGAAAGTTTGATAGACGGAGAATTATCCTCATTTTTTACTAACAAAATTATACACTACAGGAAATTCAATAGTTTGCTTATTTGTGGCGGACTTTATGGCAGACTTACGACATAATATTGTTTGTAAAAAATATTGATAGATTTGTGACGGAATTTTTCAACAAAAAATTTTTATGAACTTTGTGACGGATTTGCGACATAATTTTTGCCACAAACTAAGTAATTAAATAATTAACTCAACTAAATATCTAATTAATTAAGTGAACAAGTTAACAAATTAATTAATTAAGTTAAATTAACTAATTAACTAATTTATTAAATTAACTAACTAATTAACTAAATTTATTTACTAATTAATTAAGTAAACTAATCAAGTAATTTAAAATAACTAATTAACTAAGTTATGTTAACTAATTCATTAATTTAAATTAACTAATTAATTATTTAACTAATTTAAATAAAGAGAAAAGCATACTTGCTATATAAAACCAGCACCAGTATGACTTTCGCCACTAGAATATATTTTATAGGCAGCAAAATAAACTTTCTCTTCCTCAAAATTTATCATTTTAAAGAGTAGAGCACATAATTCATTTCATTGCAATAAGTAAAGCAAAAAATGAACACATTCCATAATTTCATAAGAAGTTATAATGGTAGACAACAAAATACATTAATGTATAAAAAATCACTATTTAAGAATTTAACCAACTTATCAGGATTATGCATAACATTATTTTAAAACTCTAATTATACTACATCATTAATTTTTTTGGTTTATAATTATTTTTCAGACAATTAAAAAGGCGCACATTACAAAACCCTCAGTGTAAAATTCCCTGAAAAATGCCTAAAAGTTCAAAATTATTATATTTATAACATATAGAAAGTTATATTATGGAAATTTTGCGTGTGGAAAGCTATCACTGTTTTTTGCTAACGAAATTATAATTTAAATAAAAAAAAATGAAACTTTAGTACTTTGAAAATTGAGATAGGCAAAATATCACCTATCTTGGTTCGAGCAACTCCATAATTGACGTTCGGCTAAAAAAGACCAGAAGTAATAAAAAATAGACTTTCTCTCTCAAGGAATCCTCTCTTCTCTTTGTAGTGTTGGTGCCAAGCGCCGCCCCAGCACCATCATGCTGAATTAATTTGCTAAAAACTTGAGAGCATAGGCACCTGAGTGCTGCCAACCCAGCATCATGGCACCCCAAAGGGGTGACAAATTCATATTTTTCAAACATGTAAATAGACCCTTGGAGCTCACTTCAGAACACATGCAGACTCTCACATGGGTACAAAATATTTTTAGACACATGAAAAAAAAAAGTTAAAATGCTTAAATTTATTACATTTATCTTTTTCAGTCGGGGCAGAACAAATTGAACTGAATATTAAATTTGGATGTGATAAATAATCACTCAGACTTACTCTCTATTTGTCATCCTCCTCTACTTCCTCTTGTTATTATTTACTCTATTGTTTGTGTCAATATTGGACCCGACCCGAAAATTTTGGGTTTGGGTTGACCCTAAATCGAAATGGGTCAGGTTCGGGTTCAATAATTTGACCCGTTTTAAAAATCAGGTCGGGTTCGGGTTGACCCATCAACCCAAAAATGACCCATTTTTGACCCGAAAAACCCGGGAATCTGAGATTGACCCGTTTTTTATCCGTTCTTGACCCGAAAAGCTGAGTTTGACCCTTTTTTGGATCCGAAAACTAGCAGTTTTTTGTCTCAATAGGGTCGGGTCGGGTTGACCCGAAACCGAAACGGATCGGGTTCGGGTTAACCCGAATAGTATCGGGTCAATTTCGGGTTCGACCGGACCTGATCCGTGACCCGAAATTGACACCCCTAGCTTTTGGGGCATTGCTTTCATCATAACTTGCATTGCACTCATGTGATAATTTATCTATTAAGTCAATGTGGTCATCTGTTTTCTTAACACCTCTTCAACCATATTTTATGCGCCGCGAGAATAAGATGCATGAGAGGATGATGCATTATATGCTATATTCTATGCGCCCAACTCATAAATCCTCTCATTCTCTTTTCCTTCTACAATCTGACTCCACAAACTAAAATTTGATTGTTGAGAAGATCCATGTGAAGACCCTTCTTCAATGGATGCTTGATTTTTGTGTATATCCCTAAGACATATGTATATATCTTATAAAATAATAATATACTCATAATGATATTATATAAGATGGTTGTGAAACCTACAATGCTTTATGGTGTCGAATTTTGGCCATTAAAAGAGAAGCATAATACTAAGTTAAGTGTTGTAGAGATGAGGATGCTCAGGTGGATGAGTGGCTTTTCTCTTAGAGATAGGATACAAAATGAGCATATTCGTGAAAAGGTTGGAGTAGCTCTAGTGGAAGATAAGATTAGAGAGAGCGTCTAAGATGGTTTAGTCACATAAAACGGCGGCCTTGTGATGACCCAATTAGAAAAATAGAGGTATTAGATTTGACTTATGTTAAGAAAGATAGAGGTAGACCTAAAAAGACTTGATTAGAAAATATTAGAAATGATCTTTTTTTATTATATTTAAACAAGAAATTGACTTTTAACATGACACAATGAAGAAAAAAGATTCATGTAGTCGACCCCACGTAGTGGGACAAAGGCTGGTTGTTGTTGTAATGATATTATATATTTAAATAATTTATAATAATAATATATTACAATAACTTATAATGATATATCTAATAATCATCCTCTATAATTAGTAATAAATTTCTCTAAAATTTAGTCATTATACGTCTGTCATTTTTCGATCTATGAACACCTCATTTCTATTAAAAAAGTAGCCATCTTTCGAATGCCACCATATTCCTCACAACTTGGCCACCGATAGCGACGTCTTCTATAATTTAGGTCTTTACATTATATTGATCTTTATTCTTAGATAAGAGCAACCAATTATGATCACATATCTACTATTGACTTTCATTTTAAATAATAAAGTACATAATTTATTTCATTGCAATAAGTAAAGCAAAAAGGTTCGAATGCATTCATAAATTTCATAAAACACTATAATGGTAAGCAACACAATACTGGTTTTTTTTTTCCGGAAAATTTTTTCTGCCCGGTTTATTCCAGAGGAATATTTTCCCTCTGAAATTTACTTGAAAATTGTTCGCAACATATCCGACAGTAATGAGTGATTTTCATGTAGTGTAAATTATAAAATCATTAGATTTATTTTGAGATAAGCAAAATATAAATTATAATTAGTTATTATTTATTTTATGATTTCAAATAAAATTTAATAATTTTAAATTTATTTTGATCAATTTATAAACAAAATATCTTAATTTAAATTTCCTATTTACTATTCCATTTTAATATAAAATGTATTTAGACATGAGAAATTACCATTATAATTAATCATATCTCATTTATTCACTATTAAAATGCAAAATAAATTTGGATGGGATATAATACAAAGGAACAAAGTACGGAATATTGTGTGCATTGTTCTTCGTTGGTATAATTAATCATATCTCATTTATTCACTATTAAAATGCATAATAATTTTGGATGGGATATAATACAAAGGAACAAACTAAGGAAATATTAAAAAAAAAAAGAAACCAAAGGAAAAATAATAATGAGATATTAAGGAAAAAAATCAGTGAAACTTTTCTCATAATGATTGTTGATCATAGCTATTGGTTTTGATATCAATTATCAAAATCTGGTTTGGCATTATTTTCTCTCTAATGTAGCTATTATTATTTGTCCTATTTTATCATTAATCTTAGGGGTGATTGATGTTTTTTCTTGTATGGATGATACAGGGATCAATTATCCAAAATAAAAATAAAAACATAACTAGCAAAAAGCTATAAATAAAAAGAGCATTATAAGTTTACCAAATAATAGGGCTTAGAATAACTCACAAAATTTTTTTTAAAAAAAGAGCATCTAGCATAGCTAATTCAATGACGATTACTATGGATGTCAAAACGGGTTGATAGGTCAAGCTCGTCCGAATCGAAATTGACTTGACATAAATCCACTCAACTCGAACCCAACTCGTTCAATTAACGAGTAAAAAATTAATATTAACCCGAATATGACCCACTGGCAACTCGAATGACTCAAACATGACTCATTAACCCGTTTTGATTATTTTTTTTATAAATTATTAACTATAAAGTTTATGATATTTGATAAAAAATAAAAAGATTTTAGCCACAAATTAAAAAAAAAATTAAGAAAAAAATAGATTAAACGAATCATTTTCGCGTTAAAATGAGCTCGGGGGTCAACCAAAATTTGATATGTTTAATAAAAGACTAAAAAAAACTTAACCTGAAGTTGACACATTTATTAAGCAGGCTAATCCGAACCTAGATATTTTGAGTCAGGTTCAGATTGGATTGGTGGGTTGGGTCGTTTATTACCGTTCCTAATAATTGTTATCCAAGAAAGCAAAATTTTAAATTCTATTGAAGAATTGTCAAATTAGTGTATGCATACCAAACATATTATGCATGCATGGTTCTTATGAACAATAAATGATAATAAAAACCCTATGCAACATATGAAAAATGAATAGAAAATTATTTCTATTAAAAATAAAGGCTCGTTTATAAAAGAGAGATAAAGAGAAAATTTTATTAAAGTAACCATTTTATGATGATCCATCCAACTTACAAGGACACACTTATAATTGAGGGACTAATGTTCTTTGTATTGTTTTATTTATTATAATATTATATGTTGAATTATAAATTTTGAAAAAGATGATATTCAAATATTTTAAAAGTTTGATAATAATTTTTATGATTTTTATCAATTAAATTAATTGGCACTAACTTCTTTGTATTAATCTATTGTCCTATTCACTTTATTTGACTTTAAATGTTGGGTTTCAATTGGTAAGAAAAATATTAATATATATTATGAGTTTTTTAATGCACTAATAAAAAATCGGCTTGATCGTGCACGAATGTCAAAGCATATTTAAATTAAAACTTTCAAAATTAAATCAAGGACTATCCTAAATCTAATTTCAACAAATTTACAGTCAAACTGAACATTTAAACATGAAAAACCAAACAATAAAAAAATGACCAATTTTGAGTTCAAATGAGCCCAGACCAAGCACTTGAAGCTTAAGTGAAATTAAATTCCATGGCATTAATTGAGTAATCAAATAATCTCCAAATTTGATATGCTTATAATCAAATCGACCTTCTCGACGAGACAAATCAAACGAACCCAATATCTACTAATTATGCCCTCCTCCACGGCTCCACCCATAGGTATGTTGAATTTAATTTTAGACGAGACAAATCTACTCACATGTCTATTACAATTCATACACCTCTCTTATATCTGTATGTATGTTAGATGTTCATATAAAATTAAGACGTTAAACTTTATCTCTCTACTGCCATAAATATTTTGACACCCAATAAATTTGATATTAAAAATTTAATAACACACTAATATTTTTAAAAATACATCAAATAGGCATAATTTCTTAATTTTTTATTTTATTTATTTGACCAAATTAAATGTACGACAGTCCCTATTGGACAAACATCTAAGAATTAAATGCTGATATCTTACAAATTTCAGCTATTTAAAGGCCAACAACATTTTGAAAGTATCAATGACATCACAAGAAGGTGGCGAATTTATTAGGAGGCAAGATTTTCCACAGGGAGTTGTGTTGTCCTGTACATTTTATTATTATTATTATTATTATTATTATTATTATTTTGTCCTGTACATTAGTACATGTTAAATTTGACATTTAAATTTATATTTATATTTTTTATATTTATATTGTATTTTTATTAAAATGTTTTTTTAGAAATTATAATTTATATTTTGCTGCTAAAAATGTAAGAATATTTTGATAGAAATTGTATTTTTAAAATTATTAAATTTATTTTGATATAACTATATTAGTACAGTGTACTAATTTGGAAGCAAATATGTTTAATTTTAATTTCGATATAAATTATATTAAGATATTTTGAAATAATATTTTTAGTAAACATTATGCAAAATATTATTTATTTTTTTTTTTAATTTGGGTTTTTCCTTTTTAATCCCTACAATTCAATTATGGTAATAACATCTTTTTAATGTAAAAATAGGAGAAATTACATGCATAACATTTAAAACTAATGGAAATTTTAAATAATATAATAAAGAGAATAAATTTTAATCCAAATAAAGTAATAAAAATATTGATTTCCACATATGTTCGAACTCACGATTAAACTTAAAATTAGCTATGCGATTGAAATTATTATTCGTCCTATTTTATTTCATGCCTAATTATTTCAATGGTGCTTATTATTTATTGCCTTCAATTTTATATAACCAAATATTTAGAAATTTTAATTCAAGTCAAGTTAGCCCTTTTCAACTTAAGCTAACTCGGTCTAGTCGATATTACATTAAAATGAACTCTCAAGCGATTACTATCTATAAACTCATCCTTAACAAAAAAAAGTGAGGCCTATCAAGTCGATTCTAATGAGTACAATCTATCAAGTTGGACCTAACGACTACTTAAGTGTACGACTTCCTTCATATGGATATTTAGTTGTTCATTCATCTATACATGCCAAGCCAATGAAAATTGCTTGGTGGACGACTTTTACAAATTTGAAGTTCTAAATGTGCTTGTTTTTATATTTTTCATTCAATTTTTGTATAGTCATATATGTATATAAATTTTGCAATACTCAAGCCCCAACCCCTTTTTTTTAAAGAAATTTTCATTAGATAAAAGAGGCATTACAACACAAGCCCAAAAAAGAGGCCACATATAAGGCAAATACAATGAGAGGATAGAACAATTAGTGTCCGGCCAAACAACCTGAACAAGACAATGAAAAGGAAAAATCCCAAAGCAAATAGACTCAGACCGCCACTTGGTTGCCAATCTTGTGTCATCCAAGGAGGAAACAGAGGTAATCACGTAGATTCCAAACACATCAGGTTCACCAAAGTAAACTAATAAGGAAAAGGACCACCAATGTTGAAAACCAAGCCATGGCCATCCTCGGAGCATGCGGGGATATTGCTTTATCATAGTTCAAAGCCAATTCCAAAACCTCAATAGAGCAAGAAAATAACCCAAGCAACCGAGCCATAGCTCGATCACCAAAACCAAGCCAAAACGAGCCGCGCGCACCTGAGCATTCCAACCCAAAAAAATCGAGAGTAGCACAAGCGAAACAAAAAATAGCCAGCCCTGCAAACAAAAACAAAAGGGGAAAGAAAAATATTCTTATCTCCTAGATTTGCATCGACGCCGTTTGCCACCACGGGAGAAAGGGGTCCAAAGCACGAGAAACCTCAAAACCATACAAATATTGTGTGGCCCCAACGTCACCCCCCAAGTCATCCCTCCGAACGAAGAGTCTTGAGAATCATCCAACCAATCAATTTGCCTCAAACAGGACTCCCCCGATCTCAATAAAATTTGCGACTTAAGAACATTAGACGAATTTTGCTCGACAGAAACATCAACCAAAGAATCACAAAAACAACACTCCCCCCAACAGAGGGATGTTTGACTGGAGCACCATGATCCAAATGGTCAACACCATCAACCTCCTCCACTCTAGGAGCCAAAGCAACACAACAATCCTCAACCACACTATCTTTAATCAAATTAACATCCACTGACTCAAGGAAAGCTACATTAGAAGAAACCAAATTATCAGGGTTAAGGCAATCAACATCAACCAATGTAGCCATATTTTCTTGCTCCCCAGCATTAATTATAAAAGGATCACCCCCATCAGCACTATTGTTATCTAGAGGGACATCACCAACACAATGATCCACCACAATGAAAGGCAGAATATCACCATCATTTTGTGAAGTATGAGCACCTATCGGAGGTCCCTCCACCATAAGAGGGCAAACATCTTTCAAATGACCCAAATCAGGAAACATAATCGGGCAAACATCTCTCACATGACCCAAAGATTTATAATGGGAGCAGTACAGGGGAAATTCTTCAATCTCCATAGACTGAATGTACCCCACAGAATCAGAGCCAATCCACTCTTGATTAGGATAATGTTTAGTAATATCTAACTCAACAAGTATACGAGCCACCAAAGATCTAGTGCCACTAATAATAGCATTATTAGTACGTAAGGGTCTACCAAACAAAGACCCTAACCCAGGAAAAATGCGAGGGAAAAAGAGATGCAGGCGAAGGTAGGGAAACGACACTCAAATAGGAATAACATGAGATTTAACATTCACATCAAAGTGATAAGACCACTTGAAAAGCTTCATATAACAGTTGTTGATAAAATATGAATGGTGGGAGAACACCCGACAGTAATCCAAATAATTTCTCAGTTTAATCAAAATATTCTTAGGGTTCAACAAAGTAACAAAAATTTCACCAATCAATTTCAAATTTAGACGAGCAGGGAACTTCCCAACTAAAGCAAACTCAAACGGAGTAACAAGAGAACTCATTTCAGCTTTTGAAATCAACAAAGCTGTCAAACCATGGCGAGAAAAAGGTTTGAGCGGAGGAAACAACAGAGAAGCCGACTCACCAGACAAAACCTCACGAAAAGACTATGATTTGTGTTTATCATCCAAAAATTTGGGGTCACTTAAACGAAGAGCATCCATGCCAGCTTTTCGGAAGAAAATTTGAGAAAAAAAGGCATTAAGAAAGAAGATGCGAGGTTACCCGGCCCGACTTAAAGATTCATGAGCGAAAACCCTAGACATCGCAGGAAAAAGGTGAAATAGTTCGGCTTGGATATTTGTAAGGAGGTGGAGGCGGAGAGTGCAGAGCTTGGCTTTGTTCACGTGGAGGAAGGAAGTCGAACATGTGGAGGAGGAAGACCGACTGGGTCTCGATTTTGGTCGAAACAGAAGCGAATGGTCATGGGATTCAAAGAGGAGCAGTCGCTCCCTGCCTTGTGCTTCCCTACAAGCCAAAAACCCTCTCTCATGTTGCCTCCAGCGTCAGATGTTGCACCGAAGCTCTTCCTCGCCGCTCATCAGTCATCAAAACCCTAGCATTCTCTTTGAATCTTTCCTCCAGTTGTTCTGATTTTTGGAAAACTAAAAAATGGTACTCAAGCCCCAACCCTAAAACTATAAATAGGAGGTCAAAGGGTGAGCTCAATTTATGAAATTTTTTTGCACTCAAAATCATTTTACACAAATGTTAGAAAGCTCATTGAAATAAAAGTGCCTTAATGACATTAGAATCGAAAGATATTGAACTCTTTAGATTTCTCTCATTTAGATACTCATTTTGACTCTAAACATGTAGAAGTTAGACATCATTTTGTCCTTTAAATATTATCATGAAGTTTTCAACGACTATGTCTCACGTGCTTTATTTATGTTCATTTGGACTCAAATGAAAACGTTTTTTGTGTTGTTGGGATCGTCTAATAAATATATTCATTTTGACTATAAGTTTGCTAAAACATGAGTTTGAATGGTCCCAAAATAGATCGTCAAAGTTTCTAATTCACATACTTGCATCAAGATCTATGTTTGATTAGATGTATATTTTGGTGATGTATCAATAGCCTTTTTTGAAGCATTGAACCTCGCAACTTTAAATTCTAAATATGGGATCAAAAGATAAGCTTAGCTGAATCTAACAAATTCATGTCACGTCAATCATATAATTTTTGACACTAAAGTTTAACAAGATCCTCGGTAGTTCTCTTTCTCTCACTTTTTTTTCACTCGATATGTTTTCTCTTAATGCTCGAATTATGCTTATTAGTAAGACTTAGATGCCACTCACAGAGTCAATAATCCAATAAAATCAATCCTTTATAGGTTACATTTATGGGGCCAAACAAGATGTTGAAATAATATATAAATAAATATAAAAATAATAATATATTAAATATCTAAATGAATAAGAAATATATAATATGTAAGTGAATCTTTAAAAAATGGCTCCATAAAGAATTCTTTCTTTCTTTTTTTAATATAATAATAATTCACAATGATTAATTCCATCTGATAGTACTAAAAATTGCAAAAGGAAATTATCCATTGAAGGGAATTTGATTAATCATCATTGAAGCCTTAGGTCTAATAATTAGTGCACGAAGAAATAGAGGAATAATATATATATATATATATATATATATATATAATCAATAATTGGACTAATTTGTATTTTGTAATTTTCATTTCACCTTTATAAATAATATACTAACTTAAGTTGCTACTAATTAAGTTTAATTGGGTTATTTTTTATTTAACTGTTATCAAAATTATTTAATTAAATCTTATTTATATTAAATATATACTCTCTCATTCATATTTTAAGAAGCAAAATGTACTAATTTAAGTATATGTTAATTAGCTTTAGTGATAAAAATTGATTAAATTTCATTAATATTAAATTATATTTTGACACTCAACGTTATTTAAAAAAATGCTAATTTAATCGAGTAGGATCTGACCCGTTTTAAGAGAAAAATTTTGATTAGAATATTAAAGAATACATTATATTTCCAATCATTAATTTATAAATAATAATTATGAAAATATTTATTGAACAAAATTAATCATAATACTTAAAGCTCAATGAATGTTCTATACAAATATCAACAATATATAATTTACTTTCATAATGATTAAATAATATTGAAATATAAAAATCATAAATTTAATATAATTGAAGCTATCACTCAAAAAAAAATATTGATGCCTTTGATGATAATAAATTTCAATTATTATTCAATTTTAGTATAATAAAATATGAATCAAACATAAATAATATTAATTTGTATTTTCTTCAAATTTACATCATTCATTACCCAAAAATTAATTTTTATTTTTTATTTTTTATTTTGTTAAATCATTCCACGTGACTCTCACATGTGATATCATGGAGATAGAAGTTTAGAGCCAGATTTGTATAATAAATGCTGTAAATATTTAGGAAATTTAGTACTCCATTATTGATTCAGAGGTTCCTTATTTAATATTATTATTGTACGAAAATTCCTTGTTTTGTAGGGCACTGCATGTTACCTGCTTCTCTTGCTTTGAGCTTTGGCAAAGGGGCTATTTACTAAATATAAAGATTAGTTATCTCTTATTTTCTAGCAAGCCTGTCGAGGGAGCCCACGAATTGAAGTGTTGAACATGCGAGGATGAAGAGGGTGAGGAGAGTATAGAAAAGTGCTATAGAATGCTCAAGAAAAACTATAGATTTAAAACTAATAGAGTATTTGTTAGAAGTAAAAAAAGTTCAAGATCTTAAAGTCTTCAGATTATTCATTATCACTCCTTATTTATAGGGTTATAAGAGTTATATGAAAGATCGCATAGAGAAAAAGTTAAAAATATAGTGCGACACATCATATTCATACAATGCTATATGTTACTCTAGACATTTGTCCCCTCCCGATTGTCTAAAAGACAACGAGGTCGGAGAGCTTCATCGAGTTACTTCCAGGAAGTCCTATAGTATTGAGTAGACATGGGCGAGTGTACTCGGGCAAGTTCTGTGAGCGAGTATTGGCATGAAAGGGGACCGATGACTGGCGTGCTTGCAAACTTCGTCAACAATTTTTGTGTGAGCTCTTGGATTGCCTCAGGAGAGAGAAATGGTCATGACAAGGTAAGCTAAGGGTCCCATGAGTAACACTCTTATAGTTGAGTCTGGTCATTCTCAGGAGGAGCGATCGAGTGATTAAGGTGGTAGTCTAGGCATGTGGTGAGTTACTAGCCTGATGAGGAATTCTCGATTCTCCGCACACAAGATGAATTCCATGGTACGCCCTAAATGAGTAGTGCTTGTTGATTACTTTGGGAGAGTTCATTTTGAGTTCCAAACAAATTTTTATCGTTAGGAGAGTTCCAAATATGGGCCCTTCTTGAGGATGAGTTCTTTTGTCATGATCAACTAGCTTTGTTAAATATCCAATGTGGCCTATATGAGTATACAATATCGGGAAATTTCTATATGTTGACCCATATATTTATACATATAAGTCAAATATTATATATTAGACGCTATCTAAAAATTGCGACAATTAAATTCGTGACCTATTTAAGAATTAAATCATTATTTTTGCTTATGTGTCATCTCATCTTAATTTGTATGAAAATAATTATTTGTGTAGTTGCCTAGTATTTTATTGCTGATCCTAATAGTCCGCTTTTGGGCACCTGATGTTCTTAACTCAAAGATGAGAAATGAAATAATTATACTAAATTATGTATAATTTCATTTTCACTAAATTATGTATAATTTCATTTTCACTAAATTATGTATAAGTTTTTATATCTTAGATTGTTTAGTAAGTTATTGTAAATGGGTCAGGTCCCCTTAGTTTTTCTCATTTAGGATTTTTCACATAAAAAATTCTATTTTTTTGCAGCTTTTATCTATACGTACTGAATTTTATCCAAAACTAACATATTAATTTTTTTATCCTAAATCCATGCGAAAAAAAAAGCTTTGAATTTCTTAAATATAAAAAATTTGCTTAATTTATATTTATCATTTTAACTTTGATGCTATAAAATCCTTCTAACAATTTTCCTCTTATATGTTGGTCTAGAAGAAAATCAGTTCAAAGCTATTTAATGTTCTAAATTATGCAAATTCAACGCTATGGATTTTTCTTTAAAAAAATTTAATTTCTGTGATGTTTCTTAACATAGATGTTATATTTTTTCGAGTGGTCATCGGTAGTCAACATTCAAACTTGATGAACGCTGACCTTAATCCTTATTCCTTAGGTTTTATAACTCCGCAATTTAATTCAGCAAAAATAAATTTATTTTTTATTTTTTATTTTTATGATGCAATTGTAATTTTTTATATTCTTAAAATATTAATTTATGTCTTTAAAAATTTTACTTTGATCAGTATGAATCTTAATGCAATATTTGAAAGTTTTTAGAATTAAATTTTGAATCCTTCGAATATTGATTTCATTAATTTTATAGTCAAATCGAGCCTCTTGATGAAATAAATCTAATAACAGTAAAGATAATTTGATCCAAGTCCAATAAGCTCAATCAAGTGATTGAATAATAGTTTAAAGTTTTGGGACATTAATTGGATGACCAAATGGGCTCGGAATTTTGCATTCTTATAGTCAAAATGAGTGATTCAACGAGACAAATCCAACAAGCCCAAGATAACTTGATTCCGAGGACATTACAATGCCTGAATGCTGAATAAATAATTTATTATTAAAAGATTTAATATGAATTGTCTCATTAAGTGTTTTGAAATTTGAACTAAATTTATAAAATGCTCACATTAATTAAAAGTATTATAAATAAAGCACTATTCTCCACATAAGAGGAACCTAGAATTAAGTCAAGAGAGAGCTTAGAGCACTAAAAACTCTAAAGCAGCCAGTCACTGCAAACCACAACTGTCACTTGATTGTCATCGCGCTTGACTATGATCATTCAATTATCAATCATTATCGATTGGCTTCTATTGTATGACCTCAATCGCTTGACTATCGTCATCAAACTACCAAGAACTTCGTCCAACTTCAATTATCTTACTGTCATCACCCAATTATCATAATCTAATCATCATCTTCTAACTATCATTATCTGATTGTCATTATCTAATCATCATTACTCGACTAACATCATCTAATTGTTATATCTCTAACATTCTCCCTCAAGTTTACATAAATACAAACTTGTAATCTCATCTTCTTTAATTGAGCGAGAAAGCAAATTTTTGTGACAAATTAAATTATTTCATTTGGGCTAATCCTCGTGATTTTTTTTCATGTTCTTATTTTCCCAAAAAAATTAATTGTTATTATTTTTATTATCTATGTGTGTATTGGATCTTTGTAAAAACTAAGTCTTTAAAATTTAATATATATCTCTACGAACCTTCAAGCACACAATTAAATAGGTAAAATCCATGAAATATATAAAATAAAATAGCAAAGGAAAATGATAAGTAAATAATATGATAAAAGTATTTATCATAAAATTGAAGAGGTTATATATATATATATAACATTTAAATTTTTATATTTATTTATATAATAACATGATCTTTAAATCATATTAAAATATTATTAATATTAATTTATTTAAACTAAAAATAAAATTTTATGGCCTGCCCATCTCATATCTCAACGACTGAGGAGCATCAACTCCCACATTGTGATGCAGTATTGGCTGTTCCATTGATAATTTTTTTTATATTAAAATTTTATTTGAGATAATTTTTTAATTGTTTTATAAAGTATATAAAATAATTTTTTAATGCCACTGTGAAAGTTAATTTTTTATTATAAATTATTTTATTAAAGAAAAACAGTTATAAAATAGAAATTATGGTTGAAATTTAAAAAATAAAATAATTAATAATTATTTCAAACCAAAGTAGAAACCTAAATATATAAATATTTAAAAATTTGATAAAAGGGACGGTCGTCCCCACTTCAAGTGGTCTTCTTCATGGAGTCTTCCACTTTCCTTTGAGGTTCAAGCTTTCTCAGCTTTTCTTTAGTGCTCTTTCCCCTGAACCACTTCTTTCGCGCCCCTTTCGTCCTTCTGGTAATAGAAAACTCCCGCCTAACTAAACTCCGGCGTCATCAAGGCTCCACCGTTGCACTAACTCATTTCTTTTTTTCTTCTTCCCCGCAGCCCAATAAAAACTCAATTTTTATTATTTTTGGGAGCAGTTAAGCCGATGATTTCACAGACTGCGATCAAGTTTCATCATTCGTTTTTTAAAATCTCCCTCGAATGCGACTAGCAAACGAGATTTTAGGTAGTTTTCTTCTGCTCCGTTTGTTTTTTTAGAGGAATTCCGGTTCTTCTGTTTCCAGGAGTTTCTTGTTCTTGTTCTTGTTCTATTATTAGGTAGGAGTTCTGAACCCTTTCATGCCCAAAGTCGAAGCGCTTTTCGATTTGTTTTGAAAAAAAAAAAAGTTCTTTTTTCATGTTGTTCAGGTTGAACAAGATTTCAGAGATCCTTTTCTGTTTATAGGAGTCAGAAAATCAGGATGGTGGTTGAGAAGGGATTCGCTGAACAGGAAAAGGACAGGAAGGAAAGATGTATTTTTGTTGGGTTTCGAATTGATGGTGATGGAAGAAAATTGCTCGGTTGGGCTCTCGCAAATATCGCCAAAGAAGGAGATTGTGTAATGGCCGTCAATGTTTCCCCGAATCATCCAGGTATTTGAAAACCCACCGATTCAGAAATCTCTTAAAACTCTTGGATTTTTGTTTATTTCTGTTTCGTATGCTTTCTTCTTTCAGAAATAAGCAGAACTCCAACGCTTACTTTGTTCAGAATCTTGAACGAGTTCATGGAAGACCATGAGGATCTCTGTACTAGGAAGAAGGTGAGCTTTGTAAATGAAGTAAAATTTTCACCTTTTCATTAAGAAGCTAACTACCAGGCTTCTCTAACTAGTTCAATGATTTCAGATAATTCTTGGAGGCCGCATGGCCCGGGGGAGCTCAGTTAAGAGAATCTTGGTGAAAGAAGCTGAGTTTTGTGCAGCTAAGACAGTTGTTCTTGGAGCAAGCAAGAACTTCTCTTTTGGGTATTTTTTAGGAAAAACACACTCATAATTGTATTTCTTTTGTTAAATTGATACTCGATTGTTCTTATTTTTTCACTTTTTCAGGTTCTCAGCATCTGTGGCTAAGTATTGTGCCAAGAAACTCCCTTCAACTGTTTCTGTAATTGCAGTTCATAAAGAGCAAATAATCTTCGAAAGGGCGCCAAATCAACCGAAACCAATTTCAGGTTCCATATTCTGAATTCATCATCTCAAATTTCATTCTACAAGTTTATAGAATTTTAATTTTCCAGAGTTCCAATAGGAGTACAAGGGAAGCAAAACCTTCAAAGTTTCTTGCATCCAAGAATTGGTATGGATACTAAACTCACAGCTCCAACTTCAGCTCGAATATTATCAGATGAAAGAAAGAAAGTTGCAAAGAAATCTATGAAAGAATCGAAGGATTACTGCCTTATTTCTTATGATAAGATGAGAAAAAGTAGCAGAAATTCAGTTTCAGCTTTGTCAAGAAAGTTGCCTGAACCGAAGCCTGGTTGGCCGCTACTGTGCAAATCTGTCACATCCATTGAAGCTTTGAAGGACAGTGATGAGAGGAAAATGTCTGTAGTCCAATGGGTGATGAACCTGCCAGATAGGTCTTTCTCTTCTATAAAACCACAGGTTAATCTGATTAAGGAGTTGGAGATAATTGTGGCACTAAATTCTTCAACTTTCAAATTTTTAAAGTACGAGGAACTGCAATATTCTACTAATTACTTCTCAACAGGTCCCATTTCTGCTTCTTAAATGTCTCTTTTGCATATCAAATACATTTGATGTTTACATTTCTTCACTTCATGAACAGAAAATTTGATAGGCAAAGGAGGAAATAGCAAAGTTTATATTGGTTGTCTTCCAAATGGTCATCAAGTGGCTATTAAAGTATCAAAATTTTCTGAAAAATCATCAAGAGATTTTCTTCTTGAGGTAGATATCATCACAAGGCTTCAGCATAAGCACGTCATGTCGTTAATCGGTATCTGTGTTGAAGACAGCAATCCTATCTCTGTTTACTCTTTCTTCTCAAGAGGAAGTCTTGAAGAGAACCTCCATGGTGAGATTCTGCAGAAAATTTTATCAGAAATTTTGCTCAGTGAATGATTTCTTTTTCTCATTAATACAAGATTTTGAATTTTTTTATTGTTTCAAGTTTAATTGAAAATTTTCAAAAGTAATTGTTTAATGTTTGAAATGAGCACAGGTAAACGAGCCAAGACTCCACTAGATTGGGATATGAGGTTTAAGGTGGCAGTTGGAGTTGCTGAAGCTTTAAACTATCTGCATAATGGCTGCCCAAGGCCTGTGATTCATAGAGATGTCAAGTCTTCCAACATTCTTCTTTCTGATGAATGTGAACCAGTGGTAAAAATTCGATCAGAAGTTAGGATGCCTGACCAAAAGTTTGATCCTGATGGGATTTAGTTTTCATTTGGAACAGCTTTCTTACTGCTTTTAAAGTAGCTTTTTGAAACTTTTGTACTAGAAAGCTACTTTAAGAAGTATCAAGAAAGCCGTCTCAAACAAAGCCTTAGTGTCATTGGATTTGCTTTGAGATGAGTGTAATATAAATTATGTATTTTATGCACTCATGTTAAGGTAAATCCGACGGTTTTGAAATTTGATCAGAATGCCCTGATTTTTTTTTCTTTTACCATAATTTAAAATTTTCTAGAGCTAATATGATGTATTTGACACATGTGATTCTTTTGTTTGACAGTTATCTGATTTTGGTTTGGCCATATGGGGACCCACTTCTTCACCATACCTAACTCATGGTGATGTGGTTGGAACTTTTGGGTAAGTTGAATTTCTCCAATTTGAATTCTATTTGGATTGAATCTCTTCAATTGATTTTCTATTTTAAGCTTCATTTGAAATAGCTTTCTTCTTGCTTTCTAAAGCAGTTTTTTAGTACAATTTTTTTTTAGTTAAAAAAAAAAATTATTCTAAACAGCTGTTTTAAGAAGCACGAAGAAAGCTATCTCAAAAACGAAGCGTTGGTCGCAAAATGTTTAAAATAGTTTTAAAATTGATTTTATTTGGCAGATATATAGCTCCTGAATACTTTATGTATGGAAAGGTCAGCATCAAGATTGATGTTTATGCCTTTGGTGTAGTTCTACTTGAACTCCTAACAGGTAGAAAGCCAATCAATGATGAAAGCCCAAAGGGGTTGGAGAGTTTGGTCATTTGGGTAAGTGATAGACTCTTCTCCTCTCACCATTCCTTTTATTCAGCACCAAATAATCTGTCAGAATTTTGGTTATTATTATTAGGCCACGCCAATATTAGAGAGAGGAGATTTTATGGAGCTATTAGATCCCAATCTTGATGGAAAATATGAGGAGAACCAGATGAAAAGAATGATTTTCGCTGCGTCGCTCTGTATCAGAAGATCGGCTCGTTGCCGTCCTCAGATGAATCAGGTATCAATCTTACCAAGAAGCCATGAAAGTATTGGAGATAAGGAAGTTGGCCCTCACTTCTTCTAAGTTTAAAATTTTTTGTAGATATTGGAGATTCTTGAAGGGGAACAAGAGATTGAGCCATGGATGGGCTCAAATGTTAGCAATCTCACTGAGCAAGATTGCCATGATGAAGAAGCCTATCCTTCATCAAGCATGGAATCACATCTTGACCTTGCATTGCTTGATGCAGATGATGATGCTTCAGTGATTAGCTTTGAACAGAACCATTTAAACTCTTTGGATGAATATCTTCAAGACAGATGGAGCCATTCTTCAAGCTTTGACTAGCTTCTTTTGTCAAGTGTTGGGGGGCTAGATTTTTCATAATTGTGTGGCATTTTGAAGTTTTTTTCTTACTTGAATTTGTACAGTGCAGAATAGTATCTCTTTGAGCTGGATGGCCAAGAGCAACCATAGGTTAGAAGAGGTATTGAGAATAATACAAGCTTGAATAAAAATAATATTCTTTTTTTTTTGGCATTTTTTCAGCCTCTTTTTTTGTTTGTTTACTTTTGTGGTAGAAATGGAAGGATTTTTTTTTTTTTCAAAAATTTCTTTATTGAAAATAATTTTGAGGAATTATATAAAGAAAATTGTTTTTTTTAATTATATTAAAGAAAAATAAAAAAGCATGAGCCATCCTAAATAAAATCTTAATTTTTGTCATAAACACTTTGCTTAATTCATTATTATATGAAGGCCATGGGCTAGGAAATGTATTAAGGATAGTAATAATTAAAAAAATAAAAGACTAAAAAATTAGATATGTTTTTAATAATTTTGCAAAAAAAAAAATAACAACTTTGGCAATTTTTAAGTGATATTTGTACAATCTCTAATATGCTTAAATGTAAATTATTTATAGCTCAAAAATATATAATTATGCAATGCATTCTTTTTTTTTTGTATTTTTTATTATTTTTTTTTATGCAATGCATTCTAGTTTTGTATATTTGAGTTCTAATTACTATGTTCTAAATGTTATTAAATTCCATAAATTTCATCTTCTCTAAAAAAAGAATAATGTGAAATTGAAGAGGGTAATTAGACCTTACAATCAAATAAAATTGAATATAAAAATATAGTTCAATTCTGATTCTATTCTCATAACGCTAGCCTTCTGATGATCCTATTAGGAGGGTAGATATATTAGATTCAGTCTATATTAAAAAAAGTTGAGATAGACCTAAAAAGATTTGAGAAAAAATATTAAAAAGGATTTTTATTAGATTTAAATGAAAATTTATCTCTTAATTATACACAATGAAGAAAAATGATTCATGTAACCGACCCCACATAGTATGATAAAAGCTTTTACTCGAAATCATAATTTTAAAGATACAATTATTTTTTTTAACCAATGAGTCACAATGTAACAATCCAAATTTTTAACTATAAGGCATTGTTCACTTTGGTCTAATGACCTCACGATTTTATCATGTTGGCGTAACTTTCCAGAATATTACCCATCTTAGAATTGTTGTCGCTGCTAGCACACTTAACTTTAAAGTTTTTTTTATAGGAATTTCAACCATTACACCAAAAAATATATTGATATTTAAGAGTTTAACTTTATTTTCTTAAGAGATTTCACGCACAGATAATTCAAAAAAATTCAAGTTGATTTTTTACTACAATAATAGTAGAAGTAAATGGAGTTAGTGGGCACTAATTTGATACCAAAAACCCTAATTCACACCTTTATCTTTTGCTCAATTGAGGGCCCACCACCACTATCCTAATTTTTCATGACAAGAAATGACAAATAAGTGACTGAAAAATTCTATAATTAAGAAAATGTCCCCATCCCCTTTCAATAGAGCCAATCCAAGCAAGCTCTTAGATTGGAGGCATTGAATGATTTCATACAAATGAGCTATCCTTTGGCCGGTGGATGCTGATGCACATGCCTTTAAGGCTTTAATGAGTATTGTTAATCGCATGAGTCCATGACATCTTCCTCTCCCCACCACGAACAATTATTAGGTCCCCCACTGGACGTAGAGGAACGTCCAGTCGGCACTAAAATCCCGTCAAAAAACTCGGTATTGCTAGGTATTATTTGGTAATAACGAGGAATACCGCTCTATGAAGACCAATACCGAATTGTACCGAGCTATACCGAACAATACCGAGTTTTTTCTAGGAAAAACTCTGTATTTTTTTTTATAACTCGGTATTGCTCGATATAGCTCGGTATAACTCGGTATTGGATCTTCACATGATGATATTCCTCATTATTGTTTGATATTGCTCGGTATTTCTCGTTTTTTGGCGTGATTTTAGCTCCGATCGGACGTAGCTCTACGTCCGGTCGGAGGACCTAATAATTTTTCCCCCACCACAAACCCTAAATAAAAATAATAATAATATTTTTAAATCTCACCTCTAAAACAAAATAAATTGAGTTTTGACCACATTTTATTTTAATAATATCATTAAATGTTATATTTTAAAAGTGGAATATATAAGTATATGTATCCATATAAATCTATAATATTTTAATTATCTCACTGCATAAGAAATATTATTGATATTACTTTATTTAAAATGATATATATATATATTTTTATGTATATATATTTAAATGTGATTTAGGCCCTAAATTACTAATAAGTAAAAATTCAATGACATTTATGTAAATTTCTATTTAAATAATAGTAATAATAATAAATATAGTTTTTAACCATATTATTTAAAAAAATGTGATTATAGCTCAACATTCCCATAGTGTGTCGCCTAATCAAAATATCTTAAGCTTCGTTTGGGACGGCTTTCTTACTGCTTCTTGAAACAGCTTTTTAGTAAAAAAATTAAAAATTTTATACTAAAAAACTGCTTTGAGAAGCAGTAAGAAAGCCGTCTCAAACAAAATCTTAGTGATATTTTCACCATCACACATGAAATATAAATGTCACATGCAATGTGTTGGGCATTAATTATCATATACTAAATATTTATGGAAGTAATTTTGAGCAGTTATTGTTGTAATATATTTTTATTATTGATGATAAATATTTTTCTTATTATATATATATTTTTATTATTATTATCTTTTTTTGGCCTATATAATAATAAAATATAATCATTAATGCATTATTTATTTCCACATTGGAAGGAGAATTTTTAACTTTAAGGGGCCATGTGATTGGATGCATTATAGAGTAATACATTCCAAATATATACATTTCAAGAATTGTTGAAATGTTTGGTTGATAAATTTAAAACGCAATATAATATTGAAATTCGTAAAATAATATCATATTTTGAGGAGAAAAGATGAGCAAAAATAATAATTTAATTTTGCTGATTTTTTTTTTTATTTTACAGCGGTAGCATTTTTTATCGAAAATTTTTCTAGAGAATTTTTTTCATCAGTAATTATTTTTCGACACATGTTTTACCGGTAAAAATGTTCTGCCGGAAATGTGTTTATTTATGGAAATTTGCATATTTTCGATGAAAAATTCTGTCAGAAATCAATCATTTTATTGTAGTGAATTCACATTTGGTGTAATTGAAAATCATGAAATCTAATTGATTTCCAAATACAATACAAATTATGTCATTTACGCCCGCAAACTATCGCCAATTACCACTTTCGTCACCACCTGCCATAATTGTCAGCTGTAGCTCGGTGCAACTCGTTGCAACCATCACCCTCGCTTGCTGACCTCAAACAGCCATCATCATTGACCTTTACATTACATTTATTTTACTTCATGCAAAAAAAAAATCATATGCATTTATTTTATACTCATCCAAACAACTCCAAACATGTTAAATACATTACATTTTTTTTTTATATTATAGTGTCATTTAGTCTGCAATCCTTTTTCATCAACCCCTGATTATTATACTACATTTATCAAAGAAAATTATTCTTAATATTATTAACTGCGAAAGCCAAACGCAACTTTTCGTTCGGACTCCAATCACGTGAATACAATCGGATTTTCTCTCTTATACACACCCAATGTATAAAAGAGAAAAAAAATTCACATGTCTTCACGTTATTGGAGTCGGAATCGTCCAGACTCCGCATGTAATAAGTTTTCCATCTTTGGAGGGGAAGGATGAGATTAGTAAAGCATTAATTTTGTAATTAATTAATTTATGTCTATATGTTAAGTTCAAATCAAGAGTCAGCCATATTGCTTTCAAAATCAAACTTTTTATTACAAAAAAAAATATTAAAAAAAAAAATCATTTTGATAAAGATGACATCTTAATCTTGATATCTTTTGCATAATGCCAAAAGATTGTGATCCATTAGTAGTCTTAGTGCTTGTCAGATTCAACATTGAAATAAATCCAAAGAAAGAAGATACAAAATTCAAGTTTTGATTCCTTTAAAAACAAAGTGGTCAAGAAAGGTTGGCTCTTTTTATAATTAAAATTAAATTTTAGGTGGGTTAAAATGTAAGGACATTATGAATACAGACAGATATGGGGTGTAAATATTAAATTGTTTAGCCAACGACGGCTGTGAAGAAAATTATTACAGGACAGGCCAGACTTTTGCTGAATTGGACAGAGTAAATAAATTGTTATTACCATGTGATAAATGCAAACTTTTTATGCAAAAAAATTTCTTTTTTTTAAATGGCGTCTAAAATTTTGTTAGCCTCAAATTGCACAAAAAACAATTAAATGGTTTTTTTTTAATGTATGGAATAAATAATAAAATATATGAGATAATTTTTTTGATTAAATCGTACCTTTTATGCTATAATATGTGTTTCTATAAATAATTTTTATTTATGAGCTAATAAATAAATGATTATTATATTCTACAAAATGAGATTAATAATTGCTTTTAATAAAAATTATTTGAACCGCATAATAGGCAAATCATCATTTAATTTACTCTTCATGTTTATAACAGATTTCTTACTATTTTATACATTAGTTTTTTAGCATAAAAATCTCTTGAAAGCATCTAAAAAATACATCCTTCCCCTACTTAATATTTTTTAAAAAATAGATATAGAAGGGAATTAAATTAAATTGTTGCCAAGTAAGGTTTCATTTGAGACGACTTTCTTACTACTTTCTAAAACAATTTTTTTAGTACCTACCAAAATTTCTATTTCAAAAATTTTTTGTACTAAAAAACTGCTTTAGAAAGTATTGCAAATCTGATATAAGCACTGTGTTTGTATTTTGATGATAACAAATATTATTGTGTCTGATATTGTTTTCTACTGGTTCTATGATATTGTTTTCTACTGGTTCTATGATATTGTGTTTTGTTATGTGTGTACTAACGTTTCAGGAATTCAGTCAACTGTTCACTTGCAATTCTGATTAGCTCAAGATTGAATAGACTAGAATTTCAATATATTCTTTTCAATTTATTCTGTAATTTTTTTTTCTTTCTTAAGTCATATCTTGTATTTGGGTGAATATCTTTGCTAAGCAACATTGCACACACACAGAGGGAGAGAGAAATATGTTTTTGATAGAGTCTTTCTTTTTTTGTAATTCGTATTGTACTATTTGTCTGCGTACTATACGATACATTTATCGTACTGTACAATTTTATTTCGTACCGTATGATATGTTGTGCTCTATCAAACCCTAGCCGTCAAAGATTAAGAAATATATTAATTATGTATTGATCGTATATTACGATTTAGATAGTATTGTACGCCCTAATTAAAATCTTTCTTAATTAATCTCGTGATATCAGACAATCAAATCATGAACAATTATTATGATTAATCGTATTGTATGAAATAATTCATATTGTATGATTACTCGTGTATGAAATTGGCCGTCCCTTGGATCGTACCAAATGAAATCCATGATTTTTGTACTGGTCGTATCGTATGATGTCCACAGTGGTGAACGATCATCCGCGTATGAAGTTGGTCGTCCCAAACGAACAGAAGGAATTTCTTCATATCGTACCTTACGATTATTGATCGTACTGTACAATGTATTATAAAAGTTGAACATTTCATATGAACAATCTTGGTGGAAAAGTCTGAATTGAACTGATCATATCGTACAATACGTGTATCATACTATACGAACAAAAGATGACATTATGAATACAGACAGATATGGGGTGTAAATATTAAATTGTTTAGCCAACGACGGCTGTGAAGAAAATTATTACAGGACAGGCCAGACTTTTGCTGAATTGGACAGAGTAAATAAATTGTTATTACCATGTGATAAATGCAAACTTTTTATGCAAAAAAATTTCTTTTTTTTCAATGGCGTCTAAAATTTTGTTAGCCTCAAATTGCACAAAAAAATTAAATGGTTTTTTTTTAATGTATGGAATAAATAAAAAAATATATGAGATATTTTTTTTGATTAAATCGTACCTTTTATGCTATAATATATATTTTTTATAAATATTTTTATTTATGTGCTAATAAATAAGTTATTATCATATTCTACAAAATGAGATTAATAATTGCTTTTAATAAAAATTATTTGAACCACATAATAGGCAAATCATCATTTAATTTATGCTTCATTTTTATGACAGATTTCTTAGGACTTTATACATTAGCTTTTTTGCATAAAAATCTCTTTCCACTACTTATTTTTTTTTTTAAATAGACAGAGAAGGGAATTAAATTAAATTGTTGCCAAGTAAGGTTTCATTTGGGGACTACTTTCTTACTACTTTTTAAAACAATTTTTTTAGTACCTACCAAAATTTATATTTCAAAAATTTGTTGTACTAAAAAATTACTTTATAAAATATTGCAGATCTGATCTAAGCATTGTGTTTGTATTTTGATGATAATAAATATTATTGTGTCTGATATTGCTTTCTGCTGGTTCCATGATATTGTGTTTTGTTCTGTGTGTACTAATATTTTAGGAATTCAGTCCACCGTTCACTTGGAATTCTGATTAGCTCAAGCTTGTATTGACTAGGATTTCAATATGTTATTTTCAATTTATTATGTATTTGTTTTCTTTCTTGAGTCACATCTTGTATTTGGGTGAATATCTTTGCTAAGCAACCTTGCACACACATAGAGGGAGAGAAAAAATATTTTTGAGGGTCTTTCTTTTTTTTGTGATTCGTATTGTACTATTTGTCTTAGTATTGTACGATACATTTATCGTAATGTACCCTTTTAATTCGTTCCGTATGATATGTTGTGCTTTGTCAAACCTTAGTCGCCAAAGATTAAGAAAGATAATAATTCTATACTAATCATACAGTACGATTTGGATCGTACTATACGCCCTAATTAAAATCTTTCTTAATTAATCCTGTGGTATCAGACAATCAAATCATGAACAATTATTGTGATTAATCGTACTGTACGAAATAGTTCATAATGTATGATACCCGTGTATGAAATTGGTCGTCCCTTGGATCGTTCCAAATAAATCCATGATTTTTGTATTGATCGTTTCGTATGATGTCCACGATGCTGGACAATCATGCACCCATGTATGAAGTTGGTTGTCCCAAGGATCGTCCCAAACGAACAGAAGGAATTTCTTCATATCATGTCGTACGATTTTTTATCGTACTGTACGATGTATTATTAAAGTTGAACATTTCGTCTGAACGATCTTGTTGGACAAGTCTGAATTGAACTGATCGCACAGTACAATACATGTATCATGTTGTACAAACAAAAGACGGATGGCTTGAAAATTAGGATTTTTGAAGCCCTCTATTTAAGGATTTCTAACACTCTTGTTAGATATCTTTTGCTGCTTAGGCTTCTTGTGAGGGAGCTTGAGGGAGAGAAGGAGAGCTTGGTAAGAGAAGAGAGAGAGAGAGAGATTTTGCAAGGGAGAAGTTGTGAGAGGATTCACAAGGTTGCTCCAAACAAGAATCTTGCCTGGGACATACAAGCGTATGTTTGGAATCTCTGTGGCTCCGGAGAAAAGTTATTCAGCAAAAATCATGGTTCTCTGACCATCACCTGGAGAGTGAAAATAGATTTATGGCTCTCTAACCATCACTAGGAAGGTGAAGATAGAGTTAAGGTTTTCTACCTGTAAAAGAGTCATGATTCTCTGTTGGACCGAGGAGGTGAAACCGTGTTTGTACAAGTTTCTCCGCCTTGTTGTGAGAGCAAAAAGAGAGTCGCTTTTGTTAATTTTTCAAAAACCTTCAATTAATTATCTTTGGGAATTCAAACAAAAAAATGGCGATCGTTATCGTCATATTAAAATAATCGATAATAGATAATATCATCTTTCTTTGGGAAGATATATTATTTTATTATCGTTATTTTGATTATGAAATTAACGATCTCTTATCCGAATTGTTATAGTTAAACAATTGATTGAACGTCATTTTGATCTTACGAGATCATATGTCGTTCCTCCTTGAGTTTGACTACGATAATTCGGATGAATTTAAAATTTTAAAATATGAACCCATTAGAGAACGATATGATCACCTCCCGAGGTGATATACTGTTCATAATGACGCGTTCAATTTTAAAATTAAAAATTTAATATTCTCAAAGATAATTAAATATTTTTCAAAACTATATATACCTAGATATATTTTTTTTTTAATCAAAACATGCATAGCATCTATTAAATGTGAAATTTGATTGAGGATATCATACAGTCTAGAAAGAAAGGGCTTCAATGATAAGGTGCTCAATGTCGTGCGTTGGATGATGCCCATATGATGATGACCAATATGGCGATGATAATTAGGGGTATCAATATTTAAGACGACCTGAAAATTTTGGGTTCAGATTAGGGATTTCAACCCGTTTGTAAAACAAATTCGAGTTAGGGTTGACCTAGAAACCCAAAATCAACCCAGTTTAAACCGTTTTTAATTGATTTAGGAGGATTTTAAAATATTGTTATGAAATAAGTAAATGTTACTTCCAAAAAATAATAAACCATATTAACTAAACTAAATTAAGCTTGATTTATTTAAAATTGATTGAAGTAAATATTACCTTAATTCGATTTAGGTTTAAATAAATTAAATTAAATTAAAATATTTTAGTAAAGCATGAAAGAAGCGAGTCGGTTCGGGTCCAAAAAAACCGACCCATTTGTAAAAATGGGTTAGATTCGGGTCGGGTTAAAAAGTGTCGGGTCATATTCGGGTTTGACCTAAACCCAACCCTAAACTCAATTTTAACAGCCCTAATGATAATGATAATGATGATAAGCAGTTTTATTCACACAATTCCAAACTTTTTATTTAAATGGCATCATTTATCATAATTTTACTCCAAATTCTGTGTGATTGTAAATGCAGAAGAAATAATCTTTGAATCCCAAAAACTCTTTAGTTTTATTAACTTCTTTTTTTATTCTTATTTTTGTTCTTTTCATGCTCTACTGCATGTGGGGAGACAGATTTATGCTAACAAGCTAAGAATTATAGGAGAGATATCTTTATATAAATAATATTATGATAGATATGAAATAATTTCTTGATAAGTATGCCTTCTTACAAAAATATCCTCAAGGCTCTACTTCTCTTCTCTCTTTTTAATACACTATAATTTATTTGAGAGGGTTATAAAGTTTTATAAAATTGATTGTAAAATAGTTATGGGGTAAGCAACTTAGGCTTAGGTATCATTTACAATAATTTTTTTTTGGCTATTAATATTTCACTATTTTCAAGAAACTTTTGCACTCGAAAATTGATGCAAAAAATAGTAAAAAAATTATTCCAAATAATGCCTTTAGCTATCATGATTTAAAAGAACAGCTTTTCACCACAAATTTTTGTAAAAAACTACAAGAAGACAGTTGCAAAAAATAAAATAAAATTGTGATTATTATTTGAGAAGTATATAGAGAGAAAGTTATTTCACACAAATCCTAAATGGCATAACCTCCAAATATGAAAAATTTAGCAAACTTATTAAGCTGATTAAAAAAAAAGGACATATCATTTTGTTGTTCAAATAGTAATCACAGCTTCACTTAACTACGAATTTCTTACTATTTTTCAACATTTCTTTAAAATTTTTGTGAAAGAAAAAAACTTTTCGTAACCAAAACAACAAAGTTAGTTTTCACGTAATAATTTCACAATCAATTTTATAAAACACTCGATCATCCCAAATAAACCCTAAGGCTTCGTTTAGGACAGTTTTTTTACTACTACTTAAGGCAGCTTTTTAATACAAAAATTAAATTTTTTGTACTACAAAGCTGCTATAAGTAGCAGTAAAAAAAGCTGTCCCAAACGAAACCTAAATTTGAGAACATAAAGCATGTGGATGACTCCACCCCACCATCAATCATGTGAGATTTTTCTTTTTCTGGACATTTATAAAAAAAAATCTCTTCAAGCCCACTTAGCCACCATCTGCTTCAAGTCCTCTTTAATTACCTGGTAATTGCACCATAAAATAACCAACATCCTAACCATACAAGTCAATTGAAGACAAATTTCCAATAATATTAGGGTAATTTTAAAGAAAATAATGCCACCAATTTCAACCATCAAGATGGGTTGTTCAACTAATATGTTGGCAATTAAAAAAAAAAATGCAAATATCCTAATCTCAGTATAGATTTAAGAGCATTTAAGTTCATCCACTACAAATTTTGTCAGGATATTCCTCTGTAATTTTTTTCTTCTATGATTGCATGGTAGTTGAAAAGGAAACAAAAGATAGAATATATAGGACAATATGGTAAAATAGAAATGATAATAAGGGTACTTTAAAGTTCAAATCTTGAAACTGTGGACCATCATAAGCAAATTAAACTGTTAAAAAAAAATTTGTTCAGCGTATCATAATCAAATTTGTCACAATGACTCTCATACTATTATATTTACTTTGATTGATTTTTCATGTACAACACTAATCTCAAAGTAAATATAATAATTTTAAGAGTTTTCATAACAAAAATTTAATTAGGATATCCTGATCCATCTTTTTTTTTTTTCTATGAAAATATGCAAAGGAGAAAGAGTTGATAACATTACTCGAAGGCCCATTGGTTCTCTCTCCGGACTTCTTCTTCTTCCTCCGGAGTGAAATCATTCTTGATGTTGAAGGTTTTGCGTATCTCTTCAGGAGTCTTGCCTTTGATCATGTCAGCGACTGTTTGGCAGGTGAGGTCAAGAAGGCCTTTGATGTACAGATAGTTTGCTGCCTGGTAATAAGATAAGAAGCGTGGAGGTCAGGTAATCAATGAACATCTAGAATGGTAATACAAGTAGTAACGTTCAAGCAACAATCAATTAGCGGTTTACTATTTAGGAGGGCTGTGAGCATTTTTTATGAGAAACCAAATTCTAACAGCCTCAGATTTTCAACATAAAACAATGAAAAAGCTTTAGCTCACTCCCAATCCAACCTAGGGGTACAAACGAGTCAAGCCAAGCTCAAGCTCAAGTTAGAGGGTGTTTGGTTCAAGCTCGACCGTCAAATACTGAACTCGAGCTCGAGGTCGAACGTGAGTCAAGCTCGACTACATAGAGGAAAAAAAAAAAAGCTTGTCGAGCTGCTTGAGCGGCATTTCGAGCTCATTCCGTCCGTCGTGCCATCGTCTGTCGCTAGCGTCCACGTCGTCGCTAGCTTCTCGCATCGCCATCTTCCGTCCGTCGCAAGCTTGCGTCATCACTAGCTTCCGTTCGTCACCAGCTTCAGTCTATCGCAGCGTTTGTCGTCGCCAACATCCATTGCCAGCATCCGTCATTTTCCTGCGCGCGCTTCCATTTCCCCGCTGGCGATTTCATCCGCGAGCTGCTTAATGAGCTCGTGAGTTGAGTTGTGGGTTGTTCAAGCTCGAGCTGGATAAGCTCGACGAGTGAAGCCTATTACCGAGTCAAGCTCAAGTCAGCTCGTAAGCCAGCCTGAATGGGTTGCACCCCTAGTCACAACACAAGCCCATTAGAAATGGTTGCATGCCTTACAGCACAAACATCTATATTGGCTCACAAAATCCACGTATCAAACATGAATTTCAATGCAATTTTATAGATCCAAAAAAATTATTCAAAATTGAATACAAAAATTTTAGAAAATATTTTGAAAGCCATCAGGATTCTGATTCCAAGAGATTCGTCGTCGTCTTGAGAATGCATTTCGCCAAGAAAATCCAAAGATATCAAAATCATACAATTTCAAGCAGATTTCGGTATGAACCATCTGAATCCAAGGCCAGTCGGCTCTATCCCGTTGGCGTGATGATAGCCTAGCCAACTGCAACCCTCAACATTTTACTTCATTTTAAGCCACTACTTCTTAATTTTTTATAACGTGAACTTTTTCACTTAAGTATATGTTATTAATTAGATTGAAAGTTGCTCTGGAAGTATCAAATTTATGATGATTAATTCCATTCATGATCAATATTTAACATGATACCAAGGTTGAAAAAGTTTGTCAACATTTAACACAATTATATCAAATATATATTTTGAAGTAATAGACAACAATATAAAGCATGATGCGCTAAAGAAAAAAAAAATCAAGCAGCAGTGACTGTGCACAACTTAAAGGATAAATAAGGCAATTCAGAAGAAAATGACACAGTATGATTAAAATAATCGTCAACTGAAATATACGAGTATTTTTACTTTCAATGGAGATCAACGTATCTACAATAATAAAAGCTGTATCTCAATTTGAAATATTTAGGAAATTAAATTGCATAAATTAGGAGGCTTGCCATTTGACATAAAAATTGGAGCAAGATCATGTATGTTGAGAAGGTATGTAATGATTATATATAGTCTGATTCATGTTAGTTAAATTGATCTAGTATCACGTTCACTATTCAGGGCAACATCATTAAATTAAAGGTTTAAATTGATCTAGGGGTGCAACCAAGTCGAGCCGGCTCGGACTCGACTTGTCGAGCTTATCGAGCTCGACGACTTAACGACCCCAAGTTCGAACACCCTGCTGCTCGACGAGCTATTAGCAGCGAGAAAATGGAAGCATCATGCGGGATTGCGAGAAGATGAAAAAGACGCAGGCGGGATTCGGGAAGACGAGGATGCGGGGAAAATGAAACCGCGGGAAAATGAAAACCGGACTCGCAACTCGTTCAGACTTCGGACAAAGCGCTTTTTCCTGCGGGAAGACGCAGAAGCGGGGCTTGTGCCAGCGAGAAGAAACGGATGACAGAGGGGCTCGTTAACAGCCTCGAACTGCGGCTTAGCGAGCTCATTTTCCCATACCGAGTCCAGCTCGAGCTCGAGCTCAGTATTTGATAGTCAAGCTCTCAAACACACTCTGATTCAAGCTCGACTTGACTCATTTGCACCCTTAAATTGATCAAACTGAAACAAGAAAGTCATTCTTTAGGCTTGGACATTTTTACAAATTTTAATATAACGGTGTTAGAGCGATTGAAAAAGCATGTAAGAGTTTGTATGAAATATTTAACGTTGGTAATTACTACAAAGATGAGAGAGGAGGCTGAAGTTGATTATTTTGTAAAATTTCAAGTTTTTTAGTACTATGGATTTTACACAGTTTTCGGCAGAATTACTGAAAGGCTTGTGAAATTGATTACAATGTTGACCATAGGACAGTGACATCAAAGGATGCTACCTTGTTAAGGCACCAGAAAAAAAAACACAGAGCAATGCTTCACCCCCGAAAAAAATCCACAAAATATGGTGTTAGCACCACACATACAAGATATTGTATCCCTCTTTAATCAAAGATTCAAAATGCATGAAGTTAATTTATAATTTATTTTATAAATTTGTGCCTAAAGCTTAAATATTAAATTATTTAGTTAAATTCAATAATTTTTTTCTGCGACCTAGCGCATGCATTTTAATAGCCAATTGCAGGGGACTTTTTGCTGGAGTGGATGAGCTCGTCATTTAAGATATTGAAACCAAAAAGCGTTCCCAGTATTTGGTGCAATTTGATGATTCCTCACAATCCTATCCCTTCTCCCACCAATACGGAGTCAGCTTTTTGGTGCAACTAGTGCAATGTGCATATGTAAGGAGAGGGCCAACAACGCATTAAATATGAAAAGCCTGCTTGGCTTGGAGATGGCAAAATCAGTACGCACATTTGCCTAATTCAAAGATCAGATGGCCAAAATGAAATAATCTTATGTAAAAAGGCTGTATCTTGGCGAGCAAATTTATACAAGTTAGTTAAACAAATGGGTCTTTGTGGCGTTGTGTTAACCCTTTGAGTTGGCTAGTAAATCAAAAATCGCTCAAAAATTGGATTGATTCTTAGCTTGTATTAAAGTCAACAAGCTAGCTAACGAGCCAAGCAGAACTACAATCGAGTCGAGCCTAGATTGAATCAAGCTACTCGAGATTGGATCAACATATATATAGATTGAACTAATTTGTGTGTGCATAACTAGATCGATCAGCTTTTTGCTTCAATCGAATTTAATAAGCCATGCGTAGCTCAAATCGAGATCAGAATGAGCTAGCTTGTAACAAGATTTGGCTAGGCTCAAGATCAAATTGAATTGCTTCAAGCTGATCTTGAGTCAAGATTTAGATCAACCCAAGATCAAATCATTAGTAATCCTAGCTTTGTCAAACAAAGCTAAATCTTCCATTTGATTATTTCTTTTGGTTAAGTTTAATGACTTCCAAGCATAAGTGCAAGATGAACATGAAAATAGACCTTATAAAGAATTAGATGAAATATCAAATAAAGAATAAAGAGGAAAGGTTTGATGTAAACTAAATTGATCTCATGTTAATTTGTGACGAGTATTTGACGATAATCTTTTTCTAGATCTGCTTTCTTCTTTTCTTGAAATTAACTAGGATTTTCCTTCAGATGCAAGGCAATTAAAAAGACCACACATTTAGAGAAACCAAGTGATGCAGAAGTTGATTTAAAGGGCACAAAGTCTTCATGTAATAGGCGGACGGTCAAGAGCAGGAGATATCAAATTCAACTTAGAGTCAGCGAAAAAATTTCAAGAGAAAGACTTATGGGAAGAGAAAAATTGTTCCCAGTTAAAGGTAAAAACCAGACGGAGGGAGATAAAGTGATACGAGAGAGAGTTTGGGGCAGTTAAGAGAGGGAAGTTGCGGATATAGAGAGGAGAGAGAATAAATGAAATACTTTCAAACTCAATTAAGTATTCAATAATGCACGATAAGCCACTAAATTTATATTTATAGAAATAGGGTAATAAAATATAACCAAACCAATATGTAGTTAAATCTAATCGAAATTAAAATAACTCCTAATAATCCTAACATCTGATGTAAAATAAGTTAACAAATATAATTTCCTAATAAAAAGTTCACATAAGCCATTTACTAGGAAATCTGATTTTAGTGATGGAGAAAAAATAGCTACTTCATTAGCATCTGTTACTTTAGCATGTGTAGTCTAAATATAGAAAGTAACATCTAGAGCTTTCTTATCCAACCTTCGTACAACTTTCATAAAATAATACTACTAAAAATCTCATAATCACATGGACATAGCAGAAGTACCAACACAAACGCAAACTGTATTTTTGGTGAAAAAACATATTAAAATTTTGGCACTAGAGGAGTGTTCTGTGTCTGCTGAAGAACCTTGGATCGAAATCTAATGGAGCAGATATCTTTGTTTCAATATAATTCCTCAATGGCTTTATTTTGTACTTCTAGGCAATATTTCTTCCAATCATCAGAAGGCATTCTTATATTGTTACTAATTAATGTAACATGATGTATGAAACATACAATCACATGAATCATATAACTCATCCACATCTAAATTACATACATAATAAATATTGTGCATTTAGATTCTTATGAGCTTGATGAAACATGTAAAAAAATTTAGAATAATGATTCCTACCTGACAAGAGCAAATTTCTATATTTAAGATGCATCTTCTAGTAGCTACAGTCAATGCACCTAACACATCAAATTTTAAGGGTCATAACACTAGATGGAAGAAATTCATATGACTTCGAGCTAGAGTTTGGATATAAATACCATCAAGAAATTTGACTTAGATGCTAATTTATGTACGATTGATTAGATGCTAATTTATATACATTTTTGTTGTTTTCCATTGGAGTTGTGGACCGTTTTTGCTGTTTTTACCAATAATGTAGGTTTTACTTGAAATCTTCAACTACTTCCTATCAAATTGGTATCAGGCAAATTTTGGAACCTTTTGGGGGGCTATTTCTGTGAATTTCAGTGGTTGTTTTTGGGCCGGAGAAAGAGGAGTTTGCTATTTTTTGGAATCAAAATTCAGATTTTTAGTCCAACAAAAATCTAGGTATCAATGGCAGCCAAGAAAGTGGATGTGCTGGAGGAACGCCTCAAAGGGGAGATCGGATAAATGAAATTTGAAATTTCATATTTAGAAACTCAAGTTTCATATTTAAAGAAAGTAATTTTAGTCATCCATGATAAGATCAATTCAAATTATTCCATCCTGGGAGAGATGTTGAAGAAAGTGCTAGAGAGCCAAAACAAAAAAATCTCGTCGGAGGTAAGGGAAGTCACCGACAACTAGGAAAATGAAGCCAATAAGTCACAGGGAAGATCATGAGGTAGAGACTCGAAAGAGAGGAGAGAATACCTTCCCTAGAGCCTATTCTAGGGGAAGAGCCAGGTAGAGGGTATGAGGAGAGGCTTGAGGAGGCAGGGCAAGAACGAAGGTGTGCTGAATTTAGGAGGAAAGGAGCGGATTTTGATAGGGAAATAAGGAATTATGACCGAAGGGGTGGCTGAATTTGAAAGGAGAATGTGGAAATTTGAAGAAAGGTTTAGGTATGAACGTAGAAGGGATGATTGGGACACTTGGGGGGAACCACCCCCTTGGGGAATGAGAAATAATGGCGGGAACAGAGGAAACAAAGACGATCCGAGGGTAAGGAAATTGAAGATGCTAATCTTTGAGTGGGAGATGCGCACGGATGGATCTACAAGGTTCAAAGATATTTTGCCGTCAATGGGTTGACAGAGGAAAAGAGGTTGACAGCAGCAGGTAGGGGTGTCAATTTCGGGTCACGGGTCGGGTTCGGGTCAAACCCGAAATTGACCCGGCACTATTCGGGTTCGGGTCGACCCGACCCGTTTTTGCAAACGGCAAGGTACCCTTGGACGAAGCAACCCATGGCTGCCGACAAGGATCCTTCTATCAGGTTGGGTCGACTACCTCCTCTGACTAAATAGACCAGGGACCATGATGGCCCGGGACGATGAAACCATGGGATCTTGATCGGGTCTATCATCCATTCTCCTACCATCTGCTTTAAGTGTAAGATGGTGCAATTTCAAGTTTTAAATATCAAACCCTTCAAATTCCCAAATATTCAATCTTTCCAATCTCAAACCCATTGTTGCTACTATATGCCAGATAACACGTGTCTCTACGTATCTGATTGATGACTAGCCTTAATCGAAAGTTCTCTCTCTTAGTGGGAGGGGTAATTAACTATAGGGGCTTGCGCCTATAGGAAACCAGAACTCCTATCATAAAGTCCTCGCAAAATGAGGACGAAATCTCAGGTTAGTGTCTTATCTACAAACCCATTTGCCTTCCAAAATTTACCTCGGAACTTATCAGTTAAAACTCCCTCGCCGAATAAAAGAAAAGCGAGCGGAGGCCGGGGTCGAATTTTCGGAGCCCACACAACAGCTCAAGAGGCCCGTACAGGATGACCACCACCTTATTGAAATCCAAGGAGCCAGTACCAGATACTCTTCAGGAGACTTCGAAAGAAGAGACTGCAGGAGGAAGACCTAGGGACAACTTCAAGAAGCTCACAGAGATGGAATTACAGGAGAAGGGGGTGAAGGGGCTCTGTTTCAAATGTGACGAGGGGTATATGCCGGGGCATAGGTGTAAGGATCGAACTCTTCAGGTTTTTATCATTTGTGATGAAGAAGGAATTGAGGAGGGTGTCTTCTTACCACCTTGCGGACAAGGTGGATCTTTGAGAGGGGAGTATTGTTCGACAGGTCCACACAAGATCGGGCCTGCACAAAAGAGGCGGAAGATTTCCGCCTCTTCGGTGTTTCGTTCATACCGCAAGAGCCAACCGAACATTTTCGAAAGGATTTTTGAGGGTTTGGGGAGGAAAATTTGAATGTAGGGATTATTTAGATATTTCCTTTTGGATTGTATGCATTAAATAGTTTGTTTTCCTATGATTAGGGCATCTTGAATTTGGTTGGAATTTAAGATCTCTTAGATTTAGATTTTTTTGGGGCTCTAACGGCGTCTAGAGATTCGGGAGAGATCGATCCTCTCGAATAGAGGATCAATTGTTTCTTGCTGTTTTTCTTCTTCTACTATTGAATTTCAAGTATTTTCCCTCATATTTTGCAATAAAATTACTGTTTTTGATGTTTTCCATTGGATTTGTGGATCGTTTTTGTTGTTTTTACCAATAGTGCTAGGTGTTACTTTAAATCTTCAAGTACTTCCTATCAAAGGCCGCCTACTATCGCTTGTCGGCCGTAGCCCACTGTTATTAGTACTACCCACTTGCCACCACCAACTGCCGTTAACTCCAATGCATTTCAAATACAATGTATTCCTTTTACACTGTTTGCCGACTGTCGCCACTTGTCACCGTCGACCACTGCTACCAATGTTGGACGCTCGCCACCGCCAAAGACCACCACCACCCACCATACCCGTCGCCGCCACTGATCGCCACCTACTGTAGCTGCCACTGTCATCCACCAACCACCACCATCTTTGAACCTTACATTGCATTCATTTTTCTTCAAGCTAAATAAAAAAATAATCATCTGTATTTATTTTATACTCATCTAAACAACTTCAATACATTTCAAATACAATGAATTCCTTTTACATTGTTTGTCGTCTGCTTTCTCGACGTCGCCCATTGCTACTAGTGCTGCACGCTCGCCACCGCCACCCACCATAGCCGCCGCCACTGATCGCCACCTGCTGCAGTCGTTATTGTCATTCACCGAGCACCACCATCTTTGAACCTTACATTGCCTTCATTTTTCTTCAAGCCAAATTAAAAAAATAATCATCTGCATTTATTTTACACCCATCTAAATAACTCCAAAGCATTTCGAATATAGTGTAAATATAATGTATACCTTTTTACACTATATTCTTTTTTAGCCAACCAAACAACCCCTTAAGCTCTTCCTATAGGTGAAAGATCATTTCAAAGGACTGCATTGTTAAAAAAATATTGAGTGATACAAACATTTAATTTTAATGGACAAACGTTGACCCATGCTTTAAATGGAGATATCTAATTTAGTTCATAGTCAATTGGAGAAGAGATATCTGATACGTTGGGGGGCCACAGTAAGGAATGGGAGCTGTTTAGGAAGGTTCTTAATCAAGGAGTTGTTTAGAAAAGTTCCTAATTAAGAAAAATTATTTAGGAAGTATCCTAATCAAGGGGGAGTTGTTTAGGAAAGTTACCTAATTATGTTTATGCTATTTAGGAAATGTTTAATTATTTAGAAATATTTCCTAAAATATGTTTAATTATTTTAGAAAGTTTCCTAAACCATGTTTAATTATTTAGAAATATTTCCTAAATTATGTTTATGTTGATTAGGAAAGTTCTATTTATTTAGAAAGATTTCCTAAATTATGTTTATGCTAATTATGAAGATTCTAATTGTGTTTTAGGACTATTTAAAGGGGAGTTTATCTACAGTTTAGGGGATGATATTGCTGAGTTTATTTTACTAGTATTTGTTGTGAGTTCCTAGCGGCGTCTAAAATTTGTGGGAAAACTGATCTACCTCTCGAATAGTAGATCAATTATATCTCGCTTTATTATTGAAGAAGAAATAAGAAAATCAGCCCTGTCTTGGTATTCCTACATTGTTCTTCTCTTTTATTAGTTGTTTTTACGTCCAAGGCGCATCAAATTGTGTTCTAGGGTTATTTAAGGGAGTTTATATATGATTTAGGGGATGATATTGCTGACTTTATTTTCCTAGTGTTTGTTGTGAGTTCCTAGTGCGTTTAGGGTTTGTGAGAGAGTTGATCAACCTCTCGAATAATAGATCAATTGTAACTTGCTTTATTATTGAGAAGAAATAAGAAATCAACTCTATATTGGTGTTCATACACTGTTCTTCTCTTTTATTAGCTGTTTTTACGTCCAAGGTGCATCAATTTGATATTAGAGCACTTTTTTTAGACCTATGACATCAAAGAAAGTAGGGGTGTTGGAAAGTAAGATGGAGCAAATCAAATCCGACATGGAGAAAAGGTTTTCATCCATGGAAGGAAGACCTTCTAACCTGGTAGACATGGTGAGGAAGTTGAACGAGATGCAATCGAAGGCTTCACAGGCTATTCATAGGGCCGAACCAAAGAGGGAAAGGAAATTCTGGAGGAGATGATGAGGAAGCTCTTAGAGATGCAATCAAAAACTCCACCGTGGTTTTGATGGCTAACCCTAATCAAGATTTGACTAGAATTTCCTTGGCCAAATCAAAGGGAAAGGAGATCAGACAGGAGAAGTTCAATGAGGAGAGTTTCTTTCATCAAGAGCCACCTCCTGGGGCTCCGACAAAGGGTGGATCAAGGTTTCCGTATGAGGGAACAAGGAGGGATTTTTTTGTGGAGGTGGTATGGTGGTCGACCATTATGAGAGGCATTTCGGGTAATCGGGGTGGGCCGTCAGAGAAGGAGGGGTCAAGAGCCACCTCCTAGGGTTCCAATAAGAGATGGAATAGAGTTTTCGGAAGGGGGGCTGCAAGAAGGGAGTTTCATGGTGAAGGTGGTGGGGTGGCCGACCACTATAGAGATATTTTGGGCAATGGGAGCGAACGACGGGAGAAGCGGCTTTTGGACAAGGGGAGTGGATGACCGAAGAAGGAACGGGTAGAACCATGGGGATTGGGTCATGTGAGGCGGAGGGAAGAAATGTGGGATTCCAACCCTCGACCCACAAGGGAAACAAGGAAGGATCACGACAACCGTTACATAAGAGGAAAAAGCTATTAGGGCGGTGCCGATCTTACAATGGCGATCCTAGGGTCATTGCATCGTAGTCTTGATGTGAAACAAGCTGAATATCTTCCAACAAGAGTTGTACCTATTCATACCAATTCTCAATAATTTAGTTTGTATGGTGGAAGAATGGATGTAGACTCGCATGTTTTACCCATTCATGGACAGTTCATGATTTTTATGCAATACAAAGATACCAAAGAGCTCTTTACAGTTTACAGCTTCCAACGAGATAATGTCCCAACCGAGACTGTTATACATAAGTGCGTCATACATTTTGTTCCTCTTAACAAAAAACTATCAATTCATTCTTAGCACCATGAGTTTTTTGTTCAAAATGTACTTTTTATCAAGTGGAAGAATTTATCGGAGCACGAAGCCACATAGGAACCTTACGAGCTGATCAGGAGATAGTTCTCATCCTTCCACCTTGAGGAAAAGGCGCATTTTTGGGGAGGGAGTATTGATACACTTGGGAGGGGCACAACCAGGAAGGAGAGCTGTTTAGGAAGGTTCCTAATCAAGAGGGAATTCTTTAGGAAACTTCCTGATTAAGTGAAATTATTTAGGAAGGTTCCTAATCAAGGGGAAATTATTTAGGAAGTTTCTTATTTATGTTTATGCTATTAAGGAAGTGTTTAATTGTTTAGGAAAGTTTCCAAAAATATGTTGAATTGTTTATGAAAGTTTCTTAAATCATGTTGAATTGTTTAGGAAGGTTTCCTAAATCATGTTTAATTATTTAGAAAGGTTTCCTAAATTATGTTTATGTTGATTAGGAATATTCTACTTATTTAGAAATATTTCCTAAATTATGTTTATGCTGATTAGGAAGGTTCTAATTGTGTTATTGTGTTCTAGGGTTATTTAAGGAAAGTTAGCTTATGGTTTAGGGAACGATATTACTAAGTTTATTTTCCAAGTGTTTTTTATGAGTTCCTAGAGGCATCTAGAATTTGTGGCAAAGTTGATCTACCTCTTGAATAGTAGATCAATTGTATATTGTTTTATTATTGAAGAAGAAATGAGAAAATCAACCCTATCTTAGTGTTCCTACGTTGTTATTATCTTTTATTAATTGTTTTTACGTCCAAGGCGCGTCAATATCCAAAATATATATCATAAAAAATTATAAGAGAGTAGAGAAGGATTTTTGGTTGGAGATAAAAATTGGATGAGAGAGACAAGAAAGGAGATTAATTGGTAATAGAAGAAGTTCCGCATAGGAAAGAGAAGAGCGCAGTAGAGAGAGAAATAGAATTAGGAAAGAAAATATTTTCAAACTTAATCAATCATTCAATAAAGCAATAAAGCCCTATTTATAAATGTGTCGGAACAAGATAAGACCAAACTAATTTGACATTAAATCTAATCTAAATCTAAATAATTCCAAATAAAATAATCACCTAATTTTGAAAAAAATTAATCCAACTAAAATTAATTAAAAAATAATTGATAATATTAGAATATTTTTGAAATATTTTTCTTGTGTTGCATCAAATGTGCAGGAATTAGGTTTTGTTCAAGAGACCAAAACAACAAGCAACATCCATCATTTGTCAAATTCAGCACCCCGGTACATAGAGAAACTATGTAGCTACAAAAATATTTTGGACATCACATTATTTGTCAAGCAAAGAATATATTACATCAGAATGTTAAATCTCTTTCTAAGGGAAAGCTGATCTTATACATCCTAGGAGGTACTTTTCTACTCAATTACAGCCACAATTACTTGGTAGAATCTTGCAGCTAAGCATGATGCTAAGATTTATTACGTAAGAATAAGGAAATGTTTGCATTGCACATTGAAGAAAAATTTAAAAATCTATGAATAGTATTGCTACAGTGCACGGATCAAATGCATTATAGCCCGAGTCAACTATTCTCGGATGCAAAAAGGTAAGAAAATATCCAAAATGCTTAAAAATAAAAAAACAATAATGCAAGTTAAAACTATTGACTAAAATATATGAATAACATCTTGCTGGCCGTGAGGCCTATGATACAAAAAGAAAAAATTTTCAAAGAATCTTTGTACTATATCAGCAAAGTTAACAAGCAAAAAAATAAAATTCATATTAGCATTTGCCAAAAAGAAAAGATGTTTCTCTTAGAGACAGCAGTAAATAATGCATCTCGAAACAGATTAACTAATGTAGAACGGAAAACGCTTTGCTATGGATGATGGACAAACTCCAAATGTCTCACAAAATCTGAAATTTTCTTCAGGTTTTTTAATTCTCAGATTATTTGGTGTAGGAGATGGGGGTTGGGAGAAGAGAACTCAAAGCATCCAAAAACTTAGCTTAAGGAGAGAATCTGGAGGTTGGAGAAGGGGGAAGACGGGTATGAGAGGGAATGGGAGAGGAAAAATAGCTTCAGGTTTTCTTATTCAAAACCTGAGAGATATTTAATCAGGTAATAAATAGAGGAAGGGAGACACGGGTGGGAATTTAATTCTTAATTCCTGAAATAGGCATGAGGGGATTTGAGATGATTTGAGTTTATTGCCTAAATGCCATATTCTGTACTTAGGAAATAAATCCCAATTTAAATCCAGGGGGGGGCGGCTGCTTGCATGAATCAAGTGGCAATTAACGTGGAGGATGGCGGGACACAGGAGAGAATTAAGGAATTTATTTCCTGTATGGGGCCGGCGGCTTGCATGAATAAGGGGGGCATTTAATGAGGTGATTTAAGGCTCCTAAATTTGATTTTAGGAATTATGAAAGTAATGACATAAATCCAATTTGAATTTGAAATTCAAATGGATTTAAATTAATTACTTTCCTAAAATAGGTGGACTAAAATAGGAAAGAAATTTGAATTTAAAATTTTAAACAATTTGAATTTCAAATTAATTCTTAATATCATGCACTCCTAATTAGGAAATCCAAGGAGAGAGGGGAAAGGATGAGGCCGGCGGCTAGGGAGCCATGGCCGGCGGTTTGTGGTGGATCTTCGGGTGAGGTGACCGGCGGCTTTTGGTGGAAAATGAGGACGACGATGGTAGAGGACGACGCAACAAGAAGGAACTAAAGTAAAACAAAGATAGAAACGAGAGATAGAAAATAAAAACCGCGAGCCTCGGACTCTTCCGAAAACTGACGGGTGATGCTTTGCCCTTCTCCAAGGGACTTCAAATCACGAGCCCAGACCCATCCTGCGGCTGGTGACAACTCTGATTCCTTCCCATAGGAATCTCACTCTCGTCCTCTCTCAAAAAGAACACAAGTGTGGACAAAAATTTTTTAATATCAAATCTTCCTCCCTATTACAATAGCTTAAGGCCCAATATATAGGCCACAATATGAGAAAATCAAAAATTATAAAAATGCCCCTTGGGCCACAACACTCACATAAACTAACCTAGGGGTAAAACAGGAAATACATAAAACAAAAGCTAAAATTCAGTAAATAATTCATAAATGAAAATTTAAATAATAGCCGTTGATTTACGACGCCTCCTGTGATAGATGCGCCAAATCTTCGTACCGATGTCTGCATCATTAACTTATGTAGTAATTAGCATGAAAGCAAGAAAATAGAAGAAAAGCAAGAAAAGAAAAATGCAATCATCCTTTTTAGATCATACAAATTTGAATCACATCATAAGCAAAGAAAATTAAAAAATTAGATTTACCAATTTTCTTTTCAATTTTCTTTCCTATTCCTTTAACACTAATTTATCTAACCATCTAATGGTGTTAGTTATATTTTCTACCAGTCATTGTACATATCCAAAATCTTCTAAATCTATTTTCAACTACATTATATTCAATATATATCACTCCAATTCACAATATAATCAATCATAAATTTATTCTTCCTAGTTATAAATATTCTTACCATTATCATTTGGATTTTGGACCACACTCTTAAGCATTTTATTTGTTCTTAAATATTAATATCAAAATTATTCTTCAATAATTTGGCATTTCTTTAAAGATATACTAACCAAACTATTTCAGCATTCACCTAACTCTCCCAACCTCAATACGTATCTCATACGAACTTAAAACCTTACAACTATGTATTTTTTTTTCAAAACATCCAATTCATTTTTTTTGTACTTTATTATTTTGTCCCTTGTACACATCCAAATTAATTTATTCTTTAAAACCCTAATTTATAAATTTCTCAAAAAAGTGTATACATCTCTCTTTCATATCTTTATTGTCATCTAAGATCAATGTCTCCTATGTGAATGCGAGAGGTAGTCTTTGCACTTTGTACGGGAGACTAGAGCGGAGACCAAGCTCCGGAGGAGTGCACGAAAGTATCCATATTTAGGCTATCTTTTTTTTTCTCCTTTATGAAAATACAAAATGACAAGCAAATTATCAGGAGTGTAAAGAAACTAAAAGATGACTTAACACATCTAAAGGTTAGAATATATCAAAAGTATCAAATGATGTCAAAAAAGAATATTCACGATACTTACAAAAATATACCACCTCAAAAATAACTCAAAGAAATATAGAGTAAAATGATTGGGAATAGTTCATTGGTTCTTTGGTTCCCAAAATAGTCCTATGATTATTTGAATTTAGCCAATTTAATCCCATCATATCACATTCTCCAATTTAATCCCTTGACTATATAAAATACAAAATTCATCCCAAATGGTCCATTAATTTTGCCCTGGAGGGACTATTTGTGTTCAATTTTGTATGGTTCAGTGATTAAATTAGGGAAATTTGATACTTTGAATTTAAATTGGCCACAAACGAACAGTCATCAGAACATTATGTGCTTTTCACATTTAAGTATAATAAACTACTTAATCGTATTATTAATTTATCATTTTATTTTAAATTATATTAAATTCAATGTTAACTGATATAAAGAGTAAGAAGAAAATATGGTGATTGTAAAAGATTATGAAGATGTCGGTAAGACTAAATCAGAGTAGAATTGTGACATACGATGAATGTTTTGGAGATGTTGAAAGTGAGGAATAGGTCATTGTGTATCATGATTCGTATAGAGTACTAAATTTTAAGAGAGTGCTCACTTTGAATTTTATTTCAAACTTTCACTTCAGATTAATATTTAAGATAGAGTTTAGTTTTCCTTTTCTTATAATGTTATTTTGTGGCTTATGATGATGAATTAAGTAGATATGGTGATGGATTATGTCATATTTATGACTTACTATTAATTTTATGAGGTTTTTTAAATTTTGGGGCTTACACCAAAATCCACCTCAAGGCATAAGCTTAGCCTCATTAAGGAAAAATGTCACAGTTCCTTATTTAACCTTTTAAAACATTGTTGAGATCATATTATCAAGGCATCTAATTTGATGAAAATCTTAAGATCTCTTAACTCTTGCCTTGACAATTTATATATCTCATTTTCTCCTTTAGTACTAAACTTATTAATTATTATATAATATATAGAGATAGACTATTATTGGTTTAGAATGATAATAGCTTTGGTCCCCACACATCTCTCAACCCGTACCGAAAGAATTCAATGTTTGAGATTTAAAGGAACTAAATTCAATAAGACTATAAAGAGTAACAAAAGTTATATTTTAGCTACTTCTATTAAACGTTGACTCTTCAAAAGTGCATTACTTTGCTAGATAACTTTGTATATTTCCGAACTCCAAAGCTAAGTTTCTTTGCTAATGTATGATCTACCTCTAGACATTGTTAAAAACTCATTGTAATCATTTCAGTGGAACTACACATTTTATCCCACATCATATTTGGCTCCACTTATGAATTCTAATTTGTCTCTTTCAGCAACCTATCTTGAAATATTAATTATTTCTAAATCAATCCTCCCAAATTCTATAGTACATCCATCTTAACATTCATATTTCTCTTTTGCTCAACTTTTTTATCAATAACTTTTTTGCTGCCTTACATTCATACAACATATTTGTTTAAGTTATAATTTAATAAAATTTCCAAGTAAGTCTTCATTATATTCTCTTATCATATAACTCTTTAGGCACTTACTAAAATAAAAGAAGCATGAAAAAATAAACTCTGTATTTCTCTACTGCTTAATTCCTACACTAAATAAACACTAATTAAATTTTACCAAGCCAACCAAAAACAAGAGGATTCAAAAGAGTATTCTTGAAAGCACCAAAAAAAAAAAAATTTTAATGCAATTTGTTTTCTTAGCTATTTAGCTTCAAACTCTCGTCCTACTTCACTCGATTACATACTTCTGCTTAGGGGTACCAACGAAGGACCTAAACACTAAAGTATGACTTGAATTCAAATTGGACACATATGAGTTTAGGCAACCGCGATAGTTTTGGGATTGTGTTTTGTCTACTTGCAAGCAAACTAGAAAATATCTAGTCACGTTCTGGTTGAAATGGATGCCCATTGAAAGCCCACTATAAATTATTTTGAGTAAAACCCAACCCGTTGACACATATTGGTCTCCATGTATTTTAAGCACTTTTTGTTCGAGCTAATTTGAGTGAATCGTCTACGATTTGTTTGTCAAACAGACAAGTTTTTCGTCACCCATGTTTTGTTAAATAAACTTTGGCTTCATTTTCATGCCTATTCAATAAACATGTTAGGTTCAAGTTAACAATGATTTAGTGGGGTCATTTTAAGCAGTTCACGCTGGATTTGAATACAAACTAAACCTATTGATACGTATTGACACTAATCTCTTCTCTATCCTTATTCCAACGCAATCACGACAACCCAGCACCCTTTTCACCCTTCAATACTCTCTTCTATATAGTCTTCCTTATGGAACCATAAACACCTACAACATGCTAACAAACTAGAAAAACACATCATACCAAAAAAATAAGGAAAAACAAAGAAAATTATGAATAATAATGTCCAGGAGATAAAATATCTTAGGCATATTAATTTTCCAAGCAATTAGCAATAGAATTAAAACTCCATCCACTATTTTATTCATTATGCTCTTCTAAAAATTAATTCCTTAAAATTCATTCTTAATAATTTCTTAAAATGGCACTTTCTTCTTTCTTGATGATAGTCTCTTTAACTAAAATTATAAATTTTTTGCTTTTAATGAACCTACAGTGATAAAAAATTTTAGCCATAAAATTATTACCTTAGCTATTTCATTTCTCTCTTTCTTTCCTTTGTTAGTACCAAGCTTATTATATAGGACACTAAAAACAATAACTTTTGCTTTGCTCACTACCCAGTCTACCCTCGTTATTAGACTTATAATTCTTTTATAATCATTACAAACCCCCTTATAATTATTTTCTCTTCAAAAGCATATTTAACTTCATTAATAGCAATTATACCTCCTCGCTTCAACAAGAAGTCTCCTTATTAATGTATAATTAAGTTCAATTAGTGTTCTAAACTCTCTTAAATTTCAACAATAATGTTTTTAATAAAATTAGTCAATTTTATCCCACTTCAAATTTGAATCAGCTAACAAATTTAACATGTTAATCTTAGCAATTTATCATGGAAGGTTAGCAGTTTCTCAACTTTCAAATCCCATCACTTTATCCAAAGAAAATTATTTCATTTGATAATTTTCTTTAAGTTTGAAAATATACATCCATAAATACTAACTCTATGATGTGAGTTCAAATTCTCATATAACCTTACAATCTTTGCAATATATATATATATATATATATTGGTGGCATCACTCTTTTATAGTAATTAAATGTTCTTCTTATTTCTTTTATAGCAATTTTCTAGGCTACTACCAAATCAAGTATAGCTTTTCTCACTGTGTTTCTAGTTTCTATTCCAAACTCGTCATGAATCCTCTAATAGGCCAATCTACTTGACCTCCATATCCATTTAAGTAACCCACAACAAAAATCATTTCTTCCCTAAATTGATATTATAAATGTTATTCCATCTTTCATAGAATTGTTTTTCTAAACTATTTTCTAACCAAATTTGAGGAGCAAAAGAACTAACCAAATTTATAATATCCTCATCAATAGCATTTTAATGAAAATTGTAATATAATTAATTCTATTTACCTCAATAATTTTATATTTCAACACTTTATCCAATAAAATCTCAAACTCATTAATAATCTTAACCTTTCCAGCATACAATAACTTATAAGTTATAACATTCTCCACTTTCCCTGAATTTTTTGCCTTTCATCAAGTTTCTTACAAAAAAATGAAATATATTCTTCTTTTAATTATTATATCCATTAATTCTCACATCTTCTTAATCAAAGTACTCAAATTCCATGTAATAAATTTAATCTTAACAATAGACCTATTGTTTTAAAAAACTATCGAAACCTACGACTTAAAATTTTTTTCATTCTAAGGCGCTAGGAAAAAAAAACTAAAAAATAACATTGCCTTCATCTTTCAAAACCAACGCCTCAATTAATCAATGCATGAGTTTTGAAACTTAAGGGTTCAATTAATCAAAGCATAAGTTTTGAATTTAATGCTTCGAAGCCCACTGAGGCGTGGGTTCACATTGCAAATCTTATGGACATTTTAAAATATTTTTATTTAAAACCTCAATTTTTAAAAATTTTCATTAAAAAAAAAACTAATTTTACTTGTTGTAGTAGATTCCTATATTCAAACTCAGCTTTTCATTCAAATCTTTAAAAAATTGAAGGCTAAAACCGATACAGAACTCGATCATGCTTCTCATCCTCATAGCCCCTCTTCATCTATTGATCATCTCCTTTGCAATCTCTCATCGCTCACTCTCTCCACTCTTTCAACCTCTTTCCCAATTTCCCTCTTCCCCTCTAATCTCTCTCACGCAAAAGAAACCCCTAATCTCGCACTCCAAGCATGCCTTTCTCATTCATATAGTCCAAATTTGAGTAAGGAATAATAAACCAAGGTAAATTAATTCACTCATTTCTTCTTCTTCTTCTTTTAGAAAGTTTATTTTGTTTAGTGACTTGTTTCTCCATAAAGTTTGCCTTACCATCTGACAGCCGATTGCCACCCACTGTCGGCCATCACCAATTGCGGGCCACCACTAGTCCCACCGACAGCCGCTATTCGTCGCCTCCACCAATCACCACAATCAATTTACTTTACATTTAATTCATTTACTTCAAGCCAAATAAAAATAAAATAATATCATGTGTTTCTTCTTTAAGAAACCCCTCTTCCCCTCTAATCTCTCTCACGCAAAAGCAACCCCTGATCTCGCACTCCAAGCATGCCTTACTCATTCGTATAGTCCAAATTTGAGTAAGGAATAATAAACCAAGGTAAATTAATTCACTCATTTCTTCTTTTTTTTTAGAAAGTTTATTTTGTTTAGTGACTTGTTTCTCCATAAAGTTTGCCTTACCGTCTGACAGCCGATTGCCACCCACTGTCGGCCATCACCAATTGCGGGCCACCACTAGTCCCGCCGACAGCAGCTAGTCGTCGCCGCCACCAATCACCACAATCAATTTACTTTACATTTAATTCATTTACTTCAAGCCAAATAAAAATAAAATAATCTCATGCGTTTCTTTTAAACTCATCGAAACAACTTTAAACATTTCAAATATACTACATTCTTTTTACATTGCATTCCTTTTACTCTACATTTCTTTTTCAGTAAACCTGATAGCCCATAATGTGTCTTTTATGAACAAAGGTTATATTTTTTATGAACTCTGTCTATTTTCTATTTTTTTCATAATTTTATGACTTTTTGGAGTTTTTAATTTGAAACACAATCGGTTCGATTCAAAACCTATTTTTTTATTCAATTGACGAGTAGCTTCAATTCCTAATATATTTTTTAAATCTTAATAAAACCTAGCCAATTATTGTTTTCTTTTTTATCATGATTGGGATATGTTGTGATGTGCGCTTGTCAATAGCATCCTAGTCAATATCATCTACTTTTATCAAAATCATTTTAATTTGTAGTGTATCACTTAAAGAGTGATATCCTAGCAATTACTTATCAACTTCTCAAAACAATCAAGTTAGGTAATGGTTCGTAGCACCTATCATAATTCAAATTTTGATTAACTCAATTAGTTTTGGAAAGTTTTGCAAATCAACTGTAGACCTAACTTCAACCCTCAACCCTTCTCATATAAGCATAAATGATAACGACAATGGTAGTTTTTCAAGCCGGCTAAATGACAATGCAAATCTTTTCTTTTTCCTATGAGGAAAAGAATATTGTTTTAAAGTAAATTGATAGAAAGAAAACGTAAATCCCTATGAAAGAGCAAAGCAAATCCTTCGTAATAAAGCCATCCTTTTATTCCTTATCATCCACAAAAATAATGCTCCCATCAAAGTAAATAGATAATAAATGAAATTATAAGAAGCAGAAACATCACCAACCATCTAATAAGTCTGGAGCACAGATCCCACAAAGTTCAACAATTTTACGTTTGACATAGTCAATATTCGTAATTAGAAAAAGGTATAGGCAATACCTCGGTTAGACCATGTTAATAACCAATAGAGAGGATGAATCAAAACTTCAAAAACACAAAATCAATAACAAATTATGGAGAATTTATCATGGAATGGTGACGCACCAGGATGAGATCGAACAAAGTCGCTTGATCCACCTTAACGAAGTCGGAGTCCCAGCTTCTGAGCTCCTCCTCAATGGTTTTGTCGCCGCCGGCAGATGCTTCCGCAGGGTCGCACTCGACATGCTTCTTGCAGTACTCTATCACCTTGGCGAGGATCTTGCTGTTAACGTTTGGGAGCGGGATCCCGCTTTCCGCGCAGTCGTCCTCGATCATATGCCGGATCGTCTGCGACAACATCGCCACTGCCCCATCCACGACGAATTCCTCGCCATCAGAGCTCTTCAGAGTAATCTGCTTACCTTCATCTGAAGCCATTGGTGAAAAGAACAGATCCGATCGATTTCAAGCCCTAGAAAGTCTTCGATGGTATGGGGAGGGGAAGGGGGGCAATGCTGACGGGATTGGAGTTTGGGGCTTGGTTTTAACCTTGGAGAGGTCCGCCGGAGCTTACGTGCCGCATAAAGCATATGTTTGCCCGTTTTGCTTAAATAAAGGAATCATGTTTTAAAATAGAATTTAGCTTAAAAGAATTATATAATTTTAAATATTTAGAATTATATTACTTTTTTTAAGTATGTTAACATCTTTTTTATTTAAATGCATGGATGTCAGTATTTAATACGATCTGAAAATTCGACTCGAATCGGATCCAAAAATTTCATGTTAGGGTCAACACATTTATCAAACGGGACGGGTTCGAGTTCAAAAAACTGGCATGTTTTAAAAATCGGGTCGAATTCGAATTGACTTGGAAACTAGAGAGTGACTCGGTTTGCGAGACCCGATTTGGATTAACTGGATTTGCGTAAAATCCAACCCTCTTGCTCTACGACTCACCTTCCGCAATCCTGCTGAAACCACAAGTCCGCACTCGACGTCCCACAGCCCACCGTCCCGTGGCCCGCAGTCTAGCCTTCCCGCCTCTCTCGTGTCTTGTGGCCCCACGTCTTGCTGTCCTGCAACCTCGTCATCCCGCCGTTCCGCTTCGACGACGTTCCTTCAGATCCTACGATTTTGATGCCATCCCGCACTCCCTGCCGCTCCGGCACTCCTCCATCCAGGGTGCCGCTACCAGCCTCCTAAAGAACCTAGCCCCTGTTCCGGAGCTCCGAAAGAAGCTAATCGACGAAAACTACGTGATTTGGCCCACCGACAGTGGAGCAAAATTGTAAAAGCCGACATTTATTTTGGGCAGATCGTGTCGGGTTGACCCGTATTAGAGTACACAGAGATAACATAATCATATCTCTATTTATATTTGTACTTGCTAATTAGGTGTAGGCTTTTGATTGGCTCTCTTGTTATTGAGTTGTACATACCTAGGTCTATATAATAGGATCGTACATTGCTGTGTAAGATAGATCGGATATTATTCTTCATTCTACTTTGCTTTTACATTCTTGTTCTTGTCTTTCTCTGCCCTTCGGTTTCTTCATAGTATCAGGAATATGTTTCTGATCCTTCTGATGGCTCACTCTGCAACCTCTCAGGTCAAAGGACAACGTGATTTACAGGTCTCTGAACATCCAAATCCGTTTCATCCCTACTCTGAAATTCCTTTTTTCAAATCTCAAAAACGTCGTCACGATCCAACTCACTCCAGAAAACTATTATGTATGGAAATTGCAAATTCTAAGGATTCTTCGTGTAAATGGCCTCCAAAGCTTTCTTGATCCTAACTGCTCCCCTCCCGCCCAATCTCTGACGAATCAAGATGGTTCGTCTTCCCCTAATCCTCTCTTCTCTCAATGGCTTCTTACATATCAAAATATTTCAAATTTGATATGTTCGACGATCTCTCCATCGGTTTTGCCCTATGTCATTTCTCTTGAAACCACTGCTGCCATTTAGACGACCTTACAAACAATATTTCAATCTACAAATAGGTCTAAAGTCATTCAACTCAAGAATGAACTCCATAATATTTCCCTCAAAAACTCCACCATGACTCACTATCTCACTAAAATCAAGTATTTTGTAGATCAAATAGCCGTTGTCGGTTCTATTGTTGACATTGAAGACATAATCCTTTACATTCTCAATGGTATTCCTCCCCAATAGCAATCCTTCAAAACTGCCATTAGAATCATGCTCACACCCATTAGTCTTGATCAAATCCATCCACTTCTTCTAAGTGAAGAAGTTAATCTTGCAACGAATGCAGCTCGATCCAATGGTAATTCCGACCCCAGTACAGCGTTATTTACCTACATAGGAAGAGGATGTAGAAAACGCAGTAGAAACACGTTCAACACTATTGTTTCCTCTCAGTCTAAAGCAATGCCAACCTCGTTTGCCAAATATGTTTCAAGAAGGGCCATTCGGCTCAATCGTGTTGGCATCGCCTCAATGTTCAATACACTCCATTGTCAAGAACTACTAACAGAGCGCTCAGAGCAAATTCCGATAACACAGAAGAACACTGCTTCTTGGACTCAGGGGCCTCTACGCACCTCACAAACTCCCTTGACAACCTGTCAATTTCCACACCTTATCAAGGATCTGATAATGTCACGATTGGTGACGACAGATCGGCCAACATAGCTCACACAGAGGTGGGAATCCTCCCGACCCCGTCTCGTAAGATGAATCTATCTCAAATTTTACATTCTCCCTCTATTCATTACAATTTATTGTCCATATCTCAACTAACCATGGATAACAATATATCCATTATCTTTGATCCATCTAGGTTTACCTTGAAGGATATGAAGACGCAAAAAGTCATTCTTCACGAACTGTGTAATGGCGGCCTATATACCATTCTGATTGGATCATCCGCTCACCAAAATCGAGCATTAGTGGTCTCTACCTCTTCAACCAATTATTGGCATCATCGGCTCAGTCATCCGCACAAAAGAATTTTTGATCTTATATTTAGTTGTAATCCTAGTCTCAATTTAAGAAAACATTCTTTTACTTGTCATTCTTGTGAAGCATCTAAATGTCACAAACTTATGTTTAAACATTCTAAACACCGTCAGCATTCTCATCTTACACTCATTCACTCTGATGTTTGGGGACTTGCTCCCACGGTATCCTACCAAGGATACAAAAACTATGTCATTTTCGTTGATGATTGTTCTAGATTTACATGGTTATTTCTGTTACGTCAAAAATCAGTTGTTCTTGATATCTTTATTGATTTTAAAAATCAAATGGCAATATATACTTCACATTAAATAAAAACATTAAGAATCGATGGAGGTACGGAATATGTTAACCATACTTTTACGAATTATCTTTGATCATCATACATCAAATATCTTATCCTTACACCCCTGAACAAAAAGGCTTGGCTGAGAAAAAAACACATACACATCATTGAAACTACGCGCACGCTCCTTCTCACAGCTTCGGTTCCCTACAATTATTGGCCAGATGTCGTATTAACTTTAGTGTATCTTATCAATAGAATGCCCTCACTTACAACAAACAATTTATCCCCATTCAAAATCTTTCACAACAAAAAAACATGAGTACAGTCACCTCAAGATCTTTGGTTGTGAATGCTTTCCGCTAACCCCAACACATTCTCGTCACAAACTTCAGCCAAAAGCCACATTACGTGTTTTTCTTGGTTATTTTGACACATATAAAGGCTATAAATGCCTTGATCCTCGTAATAATAAGATCACCATATCCATGCACACCACATTCAATGAGAATGTGTTTCCATTCTTTATTATAGATTCTTCCCACATCATTGATCATACTAATATTTCTCCCATACTTCTAACCCCATTCTATGTTTCCCATTCCACTACCTTAGCTAATCAACACCAACCGTGCAACCCATACAATCTACCTCTCATTCCTCCCAAACGAACTCTGCTCCTTCTCCTGGAAATCAGTTCACTCAACTGAATCATTCGGATTTTCCTCTGCCATCCAAGTCACCTATCCTACCATTCCACCACATGACTACTAGAAGTATGACAGGAACTCTCAAACTGACTAACATATTAAATATGCTGCACAACCATATATCCAACTCTTCTCAGTCGGATCCAACAACGTACCATGACGTCGTTAAGAAATTTGAGTGGCATTAAGCTATGGTTACATAATTCATTGCTCTTCAAAAGCAAGGAACTTGGAGTCTTGTTCAACCGCCAACAAACGCCTCCGTTCTAGGATGCAAGTGGACATACAAAACAAAATTTCAAGCAGATTGTTTTGTGGCAAAATACAAGGCAAGGCTGGTCGTTCATGGTAACAACAAGAGCACATATTGGATTATACATAAACCTTCAGTCCGATAGCATAATTACCAATAATACTAATACTTCTGGCAGTTGCTCTTTACAACAATTGGGTTGTTCAACAATTAGATGTGGCAACACACATTCCATCATGAAAATCTATCTAAGACGTCATATATGGCTCAACTAAAAGGGTTCGAAGACAATAGCATCCTGAACGTGTATGTCGTCTTCACAAAGCTATTTATGATTTAAAACAGGCGCCTAGACAGTGGTATAACACATTCACTGCAACTTTGGTTACCCTCAGGTTCTCTCACAGTCAATCGGATCCTTCATTACTTGTCTACAACAAGGACAAGGTTCGAATCTACATATTGGTACACGTTGACAACATTCTCATATCCGAAAATTATATGGGCGTTATCATTGATATGCTGGCTAAGCTCAACAAGGAATTTTGAATGAAACATCTAGGAGAAGCAAATGAATTTCTTGGTATAAAGATAACTCGTTCTCCAACCCAATACTTCCTATCTTAGAAGAAGTATGCTTCTCAAATTCTCCAGCAAACCAACCTAACATAGTGCAACCCTTTTGCAAACCCAACCTGCACAAAATTATTGGATGACTTCAATACATAGACATTTCTTCAAGATCCTACTCTCTACCGCCGTCTCACGGGTTCCTTGCAATACTTGACGATAACCCGCCCTGATATAGCATACAGTGTGAATCAATTATCACAACATATGCACCATCCTCTACCTCAGCATATATACATGCTAAAGCATCTTCTACGATACATCAAAGGTACATTAGATTTTGGAATATCAGTTATAAAAACTAATATCGTTCTTCAATCTTTTTCATATGCAGATTGGGCTGGCGATCATATATCCAAAAAATCAAAATCAGGATACTGCTCCTTTCTGGGTGACACGACCATATCTTGGACGGTCAACAAACAGGACATGGTTGCTAGATCTTCCATCGAATATGAATATCAGGCACTTGCGACGCTTACATCCGACATAATTTGGCTACGCAAACTACTCAATGATTTTGGCATTCTTCAAGACTATCCAACAAAAATATACTGTGATAATACCTCATCCAATATTGCTCTGGCAAACAATCATGTCTTTCACGCTCGCACAAAACACATTGAAATCAACCAGAAGTTCATACAGGATCACATTCACCAAAACAACATCTGTATTCTTCCGATAAGCACAATTGGTTAAGTGGCTAATATATTCACAAATTGCTATCTACACCTCGATTTCACAAACTGCATCTCCAACTGACAGTCATTCAAGACCCATCAGTTTGCAGGGGCGTATTAGAGCACACAGATATAACATAATTATATATATGTTTATATTTGTACTTGCTAATGAGGTGTAAGCTTTTGATTGACTCTCTTGTTATTGAGCCGTACATACCTAGGTCTATATAATAGGATGATACATTGTTTGTAAGATACGTTGGATATTATTCTTCATTCTACTTTGCTTTTACATTCTTGTTCTTGCCTTTCTCTGTCCTTCGGTTTCTTCAACCCGAACCCAAAGCGGTTTAGGTTCGTGTTTGAAAAAATGACTCGTTTTCAAAAACGGATCGGGTCGAATAGTGCCGGGTCAATTCCGAGTTAGACCCGAACCCGACTCGACCTTTAGCATTCAAATAAGATTTGAATAAAATTCAATCAAAATTATGATTATATATAATAAAAAATTGATCCACAATTGAATATTCTTCAAATTATAATTGAGCACTAATAATTTTTATTCAAAAAAATTTTGATCAATATTCAAACATAGTTCAAATAAAGTTTGAATAAGACAATATTCAAAAAATTTATAAAATAATAAAATGACAGTATGAATAAAGTTCATTCAATTTTCAAACAAAATTCGCACTAGTTAATCAATAGAGTATAATTTTGTCGAATTTAATCATAAAAATTACAACATAATCAGGTAAATAAAATAGAGGACATATTTTTAATATTAATACTTATATTAAATTAAAATAGCTATAATATTTTCCAACGACATGTGTAAACACATCAAATAAAAACTTTGATACAACTGAATATATTAATAGTAATTATAATACAACTATATTTTTATAAAGTATACAAATTGAATCACATATTTATTATTATAAAGTTCCCATATTTGATGACATATATATTGTTACAACTCAAATTCTTAACTATTGAGATATTGTCCGTTTTTGCTTAATAGACTAAAATCTTTGTCCTGTTTGTGTAACTTCTCAGTAGGTCAGACATCCCAAAATTGCTCTGTGATGAGCACGCTTAACTGCAAAACTTCTTACGAACATTTCAGACATTACACAAAAAAACACATCGATGTTTAAGAGTTAACTTTCTTTTACTTTAAGACATTTCACATATATCGTTACAAATCGAAACTTGTTTTAAGCGTAATCAAACTATATTCATTATTCAGCTTATGATTGAAACTTCTTCAACCATTTTTTTAATATTGTTTATGAAATACAAACATGTTTGATCACCTATCGGGCGTATCTCAATTCTGCACGTGATTTTGCATGAAACAATGCTTCTATAAATTAGACTGTATATTTGAATTATAGCGTCGTATTGATAAGAAAGAAACTTTCGGGTATATTTCTCGAAGAAATTAAACAATGAGCATATTTCTTAAATTTCAGGCAAGCATTTAAAAAAAAATCAGATTTTTTGTTTTTTAGGGAAATAAAGAAAAGTCTTATATTTATTCATTTTAATTAAAAGCTTTAACAATAATGATGGGAGAATGTATGCTTAAATTTCTTGTTTAAGACTTAATGCTAGGCTAGGCACCACTTACATAAGAATATATATATGATTGGACTATAATATTCTAGTTTTGATCAGACAAAAAAAAATTGTTTAATTAAGCATAAATTTTGTCATAAATTTGAGATTTTGAAGCACTAAAAAATGAAGTGATGATTTTTAAAAATTATGATAATGATTAAAAAAATTTGAATTTTGTAAAGTTATATACAAAAAATAATTATTTTATTGTATTTATTTTTTCTACAAAGTAATTACCAGCGGCTTAAAAGCAGCGGTTATGCCGCCGGTAATACCGTTAGTAATTACGATGGTATTACCTGCGGTTCTCCTGCAATCTACGTGCCAGTGAGTTACGTCGACGATAACCGCCAGTAAAAAAGCCGTCGGTTTCAGTTTCCTACGCGATTTTTTCTAGCGGGAGTTGAACAGCCGAAAATTTTAATTACCGTCAGTATTGGACAATTTTCCTGTAGTGAAGGTTTTCGTTTGAGTATATTTAAAATTGAATATATATAGTGTAATTTTAGGAGTAATAGATCTAGTGTGGGATTGTGACTTTGGACGATCAAGTCATTCATAAGAGTAGACATTTTAGATATCTTTGATCTATTGTTTAGAGTGATGGTGAAATATATGAGGATATTATTAATAGAATTCAAGTTGGATAGTTAAAGTGGAGGAATACATCGGACTTATTGTGTAATAGAAAAGACCATCTTAAACTTAATGAAAGAATCTATAATATAGTGGTGAGGCCGGCAATGTTTTATTGTGTAGAATGTTGGTCATTAAAAGACAACCATAATATTAAGTTAAGTGTTGTAGAGATGAGAATGCTCAGGTGGATGAGTGACTTTACTCTTAGAGACAAGATACGAAATGAGCAAATACGTGAAAAGGTTGAAGTAGCTCCAGTGGAAGATAAGATTAGAGAGTCACCTTAGATGGTTCGGTCACATAAAATGGCAACCTTCCGATGACCCGATTAGGAAAGTAGATGTATTAGATTTGGCATATGTTAAGAAAGGTATATGTAGACCTTAAAACACTTTGTTAGAGAATATTAGAAATGACTTTCTTTTATTAGATTTAAATGAGAATTTGACTCTTAACATGACACAATGGAGAAAAAAGATTCATATAATCCACCCCATGTAGTGGTATAAAGGTTTGATGTTGTTGTTGATGTCGACTGGATCTACAACTTCAAATTCAACTTGTTGCTAAGGGCTATGCATAATAGCCTAAAATTCAACTTGCTCGCTTAGATAGTATGAGAGTGCTTATCGCTCTCACAGCCCAAAAAGTTCTATTGTTGTGCTAACTATATTTTAAATCAGTTGTTTTGAATGGATAATTAAAAGAGGAGGTAGTTATAGAACTACCTCAAAGCTTTGTTGCTACAGGAGAAGAAAACAATGTCTTTATGCTATAAACTGCCCTATCTTGACTCAAGCAAGCCTCAAGAGTTTTGGTACAATCAAACTGATTGCTATTTCCTTAAAAGAGTTTTTTGCATGAGCAAGAGTAAGCCAACTTTATATGTGAAGCATCAGGCCAAGAGTTCTCATTGTTGCTTTGTATGTTGATGATTTAATGTTTACTTCAAAAATTATATAGATTATATAAGAAGTTTAGAGAGAGAAGATGATGAAATATAAAATGGTGATTTGGGATTGTTGCATTATTTTACTTAGCATGAAGATCAATCAAGATGCTGAGTCTTCATCTCTCAAAGATTTGAAAAAGCTCTCAAAAAGTACATGAGTTTAGTTTTTTTTTTTTTTTTTTTTTTAATATTTTATATTTTGGCATAAAATAAATATATTTCTCATCTTTGAAAAAATTTATCAATGGTGGCCAATGAGGCAATGATGATTGTGATGGTGGCCAGTGATGTTGGTTCAGTGATTCGTGGTGGTGGCTACCACTACAAGAAATTCACTGAATACATGTGATATTTCCAGCATTATTCTCGGCATTCAGTTGACCGCCAGATCTACTGGCAGTATTAAACGATGAAACTAGCAATTGAAATGGCACAAGATTCATGTTTTCATGGCAGGACCAGACACATTGCAATCAAATATCATTTCTTTCTACAAGATTCATGGGTAAAAATTAAATTTTTTATACTAAAAAACTGCTTTAAGAAGCAGTAAGAAAGCCGTCACAAACTAAGACTTAAAAACAAGTTGAAGACATTCTGTCAGAAGCTCTCCCACTTGCAAAGAATTCACAACTAAATAAAACACAAATGATCATACTAAAACCACCATCTTTCTTTCTGATAAGAAACTTCATAATAATTTACTTGGTCTGAAGCAACCTTGCACTACATTATACTTCAATTACCAATACCATCTATATACAAAATGCCACTAATCATTCCCTTCCAATACTATCTGAATCTAGCAAGCCAGACCTATATGGAACTGAATGGTTCCAAATCCATTCATCTCCTCCTATGAACTCACCCACAGTAAACCTCTCAGCTTCCTTCTTCCCCATCCTCCTATACCCTTCCCATTTCACTCTCCCATCGGTCCCCGCCCCGCCACCATAATTCTCAAACTCTCCATAATAAACAGTCGCCGGCGCCGCCTCCTCGCCCCATTCAACCCATCCTTCCGGCCTCACGAACCCATCCATATAACATTGCATAAAAACCGTAGTCGAGTAATTCTTCCACGGCCGGCCGAGATAAGTATAAAAGAAATCTGTTTTGTCTATGAGATCCTTACCGGGTAGAATCCAGGAGAGATGGATGGAGAATCCGCTTCGGATGGAAGGGCAATCTTTGCCTTGAGCGGTGATGGTGTTGATCTGATTGGGGAGGGGGCGGCGAGGGAGGATTTCGCAGAATTGGAAAACGGCGGCGGCCCGGCCGAAGATGAAATCCACGGTGCCGTGGATGGTGGAGTGGCGACCCGTTTGTCCAACCCAAAATTTTCGGGTCAAGTTTTCGTGTCGTGTCAAATATTGACACCCCTGGTTTAAATCATAGTCATTTTCTCTCTTTCATAATAAATGAGTTGGCTCATGAGCGAACTCAAACTCGTAGAGTAAAACTCGAGCTGGAACTCGATTAGTTAATCAACCTCAAGTTAGAGATAACTCGAACTCGACTCAACTTGTTTACAACCCTAGGTGTTATGATGGTGGTGGATGTAGAACAGCTCATTTGGAACTGGAGAGAAGCCAAGTGCATGTCATCCTTATGCAAGGGCCATAATAACCTTCTCTATACCGTTCCAATTTTATCAAATGTAACCAAAGAGATTAAAACGCATTTGGCTTCTTCTTTAGCACCTTCATGTCATCATAGATTTTCCTTTATAGGAGAGCAAACTATCAGCATTCATAAGTCACCAAAAATCGCCTTAATCGAACACGAATATTGAGGGATATTTGAATTAGAAACTTTCAAAATTAAATTTGGGACCATCCGAACTCCAAATTCGACAAACTTATAGTTAAACTAAACGTCTAGATGATGCAAACTCAATGACACCAAAATTTGTCTAATTCGAGCCCAAATAAGCCCAAATCAATAGTTTGAAGAATTTTTGAAAGCTTCAAAATATTAATTGAGTGACCAAATGATATCCAAATACAACATACATATTGTTAGAGTATACCGCAAGTTCAACTAGCTTATCTGGTTCTCCTATCAAAGTGCAGCAGTGGGAACACTTTCTCTGTCGTTTGTCCGCCTGTCTTGCCTGCTATAGGCGGCTTGTGCAGGGCTTGCTTCCTGCTCTAATATATACATTGTATTTACTGCACTGTGAGACAATTAATGAGAAACTAATGAATCATTCGAAGCATTCAAAGCTTCTTCTTCTATATTTCTTCTAACCTTGTATTGCAGGTTGTCTACATGGTATCAGAGCGTTGTGCTCAGTAAGTGTTGTATGGCGAATCCTGACTCTGCTTCTTCCGCTATGTCAGCTGCGGCTGCTGGTTCTTCTCTTTCAGCGACAATGTCGGAGTTTACTGTTCCTTCTACCTTGAAGTTCCTCATGAGCAACTTGAAGAACATTGTCTCTACCTCTCTTACAAATGAAAACTATCCTATTTGGCGTCTACAGGTGTTTAAGTTGTTCTCTGCAAATGGCTTTGAAGGTTATTTAACGGGAAACACTCCTCCTCCTGCGGAAACTGACTCCCAGGATCTGCGGCTATGGAAATTAGTTGATCAAAACCTTGTTTCGGCTTTAATGTCTACCATTTCTGCTTCGGTCTTTCCCTACATACTCTCCTTGTCTACAGCGCATGAGATCTGGATGACTCTTGAAAAACGTCTTCAGCCGACAAACCGATCACGTGTGATTCAACTCAAAAATGAATTGCATCACATCCAGATGAAAGATCTTACAATGACACAATTTTTAGCTCAAATCAAAGCAATAGTGGATAATATTGCTGCATCTGGAGGACACATAGATGTTGAAGATGTCATTTTACATACTCTAAATGGGCTTCCTTCCATTTACAATCCTTTTAAATCTGCCATTCGCACGACTCAAGGCGCTATTAGCTTGGATACACTGTACTCTCTCTTATGCAGTGAAGAAATAAACCTACAAAATGAGCAGCAAAAGGATGCGTCTCTTCCTTCCGACCACTCTGCTCTGTGGACAAATCGTTCCAGTACCAATCGTGGTCGATCTGCCCCGCGTGGTCGAAGCAGAGGAGCTTCCTTCAGGACAAATAATTCTGGATCTGGTTTTAACAATGTGTCGGCTGCCCAGAGTTCTCAGGTTCGCACTGCTAGTCCTTCAAGTGTGCGTCCGACGTGTCAGATTTGCGACAAGGCTGGGCATGTTGCACTCAACTGTTGGCATCGCTGCAATATGCAGTATGCGCCAACCATCTCCAATTCCACACCTCGTGCTTATTTGACAAATTAGCACAGCACCGTGAGCTCTCTAGTAACTGAATGGGTTTTAGATTCTGGCGCCTCTTCCCATCTTACATCAAATGCAAATCAACTACAAATGCCAACTCCTTATTTTGGAACAGATTCTGTCTCTGTTGCTAGTGGCGCCACTCTTCCAATCCATCAATCCGGTCAAGGGATTCTCCCTCTTCCGGATACAAATCGTAAGCTACGTCTTAAAAATTTACTTCATGTTCCATTGCTTTCCCATAATCTTCTTTCCATACACAAATTGACATCTGACAATAACTGCTCAATCTTGTTTGATGCTCATGGTTTTCTTATCAAGGATCTCTCGGACAATAGTGTTCTTCTTCGTGGAAAATCACAAGATGGACTCTATCCCCTTCTCTCCACAGTCAACAGCACTCGTTCAGCTCTACACTCCACTGTTCGATCCTCAGCTCCGTGGCATGCTCGTTTGGGGCATCCAAACATTAGTACTCTTAGAACTTTAGCCTCTTTAGTACCGTCTATATGTACTCCTCCTACTACCTTTGTTTGCTCGTCTTGTAATGTGGCGAAAAGTCACAAACTGCCTTTCTCTGTATCTCAAAGTAATGTAATCAAACCCTTCCAATTAATACACTTAGATGTTTGGGGCCCTGCACCGGTTTCTTCGTTGCATAGTTTTCGTTATTATGTTGTTTTTATAGACGAATATACACGATATACTTGGATTTATCTGTTACATTCAAAAGATGAAGTTTTCTTAAAATTTCAACATTTTGTTCACCTCATAAATAATGCCTTTAATACATCTATTCAAACATTCCGCACCGATGGCGGCGGTGAATATTCCAGTAACTTGTTTCAAAATTTTCTTCTACTACATGGAATTACACATCAGTACAGTTGTCCTTACACTCCCGAACAAAATGGGCTTGTTGAACGTAAGCACCGCCATCTTCTTGAAACCACTCGCGCTCTACTTCATGCTTCCAAGCTTCCTTATAAATTTTGGGCTGAAGCACTCATGACATCTAATTATCTCATTAATATTTTACCAACCAAAGCTCGTAATCTTAACATTCCATATCAACTGTTACATCATACCCTTCCCTCTTACACGCATCTACGAACCTTTGGTTGTTTGTGCTTTCCTTGGCTTCAACCTATGTCCAAACACAAACTCTCACCTCGCTCCCAGGAATGTATTTTCCTAAGATACTCTGCTATGCATAAAGGTTATCGTTGTTTAAATCTCCTCACTAATAAAATTCTAGTCTCTCGTCATGTTATTTTTCATGAGCACATTTTTCCATACGCTTCTCAACAATCTCCCGTTCCTACTACACCAATAACTCCACCTCAAAATCCTCTTTTACTGACACCCACTTCAATTTCCTCTCCTCTGACATTCTCTCAGGCCATAAATTCTTCTCTTGAGCAGCAACCAGAACATGTTGACTCACTGTCTTCAATTCAATCTGCTCCAGTATCTACATCACACCTTTCCTCTTCACCCCCGGTTCCATCTGTTGCTCCGGCTACAGCTATTCATTCCTCTGTGCCTCCGGTTCATCACATGTTAACAAGACAGAAAACTGGCCATCAGAAACCGAAAGTCATTTTTGATCTGCTCACGGTTCCTCATTCTCAGTTTACTCCATCTTCTTACAGTCAAGCAGTAAAACATGAGTGCTGGAGAAACGCAATGTCGGATGAATTTCTTGCGCTTCAGCAAAAAGGTACTTGGAGTTTGCAATCCCCACCTTCCAACAAACCTATTTTGGGCTGCAAATGGATCTACAAGTTGAAAACCAAACCGAATGGCCAAATCGATCGATACAAAGCACGGCTAGTTGCCCAAGGCTTTGGTCAAGAACATGGCATCAATTTCACGGAGACGTTTAGTCCGGTTGCCAAGTTACCTACAATTCGGCTTCTACTGTTGCTAGCTCTTCATCATAATTGGCAAACTTTACAATTTGACATTCCAAATGCCTTTCTACATGGAGATCTTCCTGATGAAGTTTATATGAAGCAACCACCTGGTTTTGCAGATACACATTATCCCAATCATGTTTGCCGGCTACACAAGGCTATTTATGGGCTTAAGCAGGCGCCTCGGCAATGGTATACTAAGCTAACCAACTCTCTACTTCAGTTTGGATTTGTATTTAGCAAAGCCAATCCCTCGCTTCTTATTTATCGGAAGGCTTCTACTTGTCTATACCTTCTCATTTATGTAGATGATTTGTTACTCACTGGGAATCACTCATCTACTATAGATCAACTGCTCTTTATGCTTAAGACTAACTTCTCTCTTAAACAACTCGGTAATGTGGACACTTATCTCGGTATTCAAGTCAAACGCTTGCCAGGTGTCTTCTATCTTCACCAAACTAAATATGTTACAGAACTACTTCATTCAGCTGGCTTTACAAACTGCACCGCAGTTCCTACTCCTATTACCTTGAAGCCGTCCGAAACTGCAACAGCTGCTCAACCATTTTCTGATCCACAATTTTATCGTCGTTTAGCTGGTTCGCTAAACTACCTCACCATAACACGTCCCGATATTGCATTCGCTGTAAATTCCATTTGTCAGCATATGCATGCTCCAACCAATGCTGATTTTCTTGCCATCAAGCGTCTGCTTCGGTATATTAAGGGAACACAATCATACGGTCTTCCTTTACAGCCAGGAAATATGCAGCTAACTACATTTGTGGATGCCGACTGGGCGTCAAATGCTGCTGATCGCAAGTCTGTTAACGGATTCTGTTCTTACCTTGGGCCAACACTTATTTCTTGGTGTGTTAAAAAGCAAGTAACCGTAGCCAAGTCTTCGACCGAAGCAGAATATAGAGCGCTTTCTTCCGCCACCTCAGATATCCTTTGGCTTCGTCTGTTACTAGATGAGTTGTCATTATTTCAAACTGCACCTACGACAGTTTTTTGTGACAATACTTCTGCAATTGCTTTAGCTCACAATCCAGTTTTTCATGCTCGTACGAAACATATTGAGATAGATTATCATTTTATTGGTCAACATGTTCAGCAGAAGGCTATTTCTATTGTTCATATTCATTCACAGGATCAAATCACAGATATTTTAACTAAACCATTATCTCCTCTTCGATTTTATCTACTGCGGGACAAACTCACCATTCGATCCACCAATGCTGAGTTTGAGGGGGACTGTTAGAGTATACCGCAAGTTCAACTAGCTTATCTGGTTCTCCTATCAAAGTGCAGCAGTGGGAACACTTTCTCTGTCGTCTGTCCGCCTGTCTTGCCTGCTATAGGCGGCTTGTGCAGGGCTTGCTTCCTGCTCTAATATATACATTGTATTTACTGCACTGTGAGACAATTAATGAGAAACTAATGAATCATTCAAAGCATTCAAAGCTTCTTCTTCTATATTTCTTCTAACCTTGTATTGCAGGTTGTCTACACATATAATCAAATCAAGCGGCTCGACTAAATTCATTGAGCCCAAGATCACTCAATTCCATCATCATTACAGTGCTTAAATGTAAAACGAATACTCTATGATCGAGGGAATCAATATGGGTCGTCCGATGGAGCACTACAAATTTTCTCCGAATCTTTTCCATATTTGCATAGCATTTCACTATCAAGATCAATAAATAAACCTCTACTCTCTATATGATGGAGACTTTTTTAGGCTTGGACCCTGGGCTAGAAAATAAATTTGATCAAAAATAAAAAAACACTCCATCAAATAATTCATAGTGATCACTTGACTAAAAATTATTTATCTAACATTTGAGTGCCTTAATGATATCATAATCAAATGTTTTTCGGATCATTTGAATCATCTTGTCAATCCATTCAATTTTGAATCTAAGCGCATAAGATTTGAAGATAATATAGTTTTTTCAATTAATAAATCCTGAAGGTTTCAAATATACTTCAAGGGCTCTATTTGGCTTCATTTTAATTCAAATTAGATCACTTGATATGTCAATGGGTTCATCCTACTGAAATGCTTGGTTTGATAATGAGCTGTTTGAAATCGTAGTTTGGATGGTCCTGAATTTAATTGAAAAGATTTTGTTTAAAATATTATCTTGTGATTCATGTTGATTAGTTGGATTTTTTAGAGACAAAATATTTGCCATTTGATTTTGGATGTCAAATTTATGTCGTCCAAAATATATATTTATTCTTCAAAAAGCATCCCATAATAAAATTATAATTTTATAAAATTAGAAGGCATAATTGCTCCCTCGATGTGAAAATGAACCTCCATTTGAGGCCATCAACGAAGACTTTTTTTTTTAATTATAATTTACGCTTTCAAGAAATTGGCTCATTGATTAGAATAAAAATTATTAAAAAATAATTTCTCCTAATTCTTCAATTTTTTTTTTAATTTCATCTTGAGACTTTTTTAGGCTTCAAAAGTACTAAATTTAAGTTTCAAACATCAAAAAATAATTTTTGGAATCCAAAAATGCTATAATATGCTCATGCAAGCCCAAAATTGGGTCGAGGCTTGATCAGGCCACCTAAGACAACACTGGCGAACACTAACATCAAGTTGCTCCATTTGGCATAGAAGCCTCCCTCGAGACTTTTATCATTTTTTAAAATTTTCTTCTCTATTTTCATTTTTCTTCCTTTTTTTTTTTTTGGAGACTTTTTCCATCATTTTTTTTCTTTTTCTATTTGTCCTTCTATATTTAACTTTTTCAAAACACAACAAAAATTGTAACTACACTTCTCCCCTCACAATTGTAGGCTCCAATTCTATATTTTAAGAGAGAAATTATATTATATTATACATGCAATGCATAATTTCCCTTTTGTAGGCTCTAGTATAATATCATCCTTGATAAGGTGTGTTTCCCCCTTACAACTCCAATGCTCTACCATGAATAACAAATTATCCTAAAAGATGCATGACACTCTCTTGTATAGGTGAAGCGCTCTCCTTTTAAAAGTATCAATATTTTCTCTATCAATAGTACTAAACCACCCTATAGGAGGAGTTGTAAGTGGCACTCAAGTTTCTCAACTTTTTTGGTAGAGCTCCAACCTTCCTCCTAAAGAGGATTTGATTATCCCTATCTCAAAGGTTTAAGATCCTAAAAGAGTTGTTCACCCTATTTCAAAATTTCAATTTTCTCTCAAAAAGGTGAGATAACTATTGTGAAATTTTGATGCAATTCATTCATTAGATAACATTGAAGAAAATACTTCAACACATAAAGTTTGACTTTAACTTAATATTGATTTTTAGTGTTGATATTAGCGATATCGAGTATTAGTGTTGGTGCTGAAATCATTTTATATGTTTTAGATGAGATGAAACTAGTCTCTTTGCATTAAAATTTAATAGGGAAGAGATCACACGTTAAAAGTTGGTGCATGAGTTTGGAGATACATATGTTGTACGATATTGTGTTTGGATTATGTGAATCTAATAATATCATATGTGGCTTTAAAATACATATTTCTTATACATAAATGTGATTGATGTTCAAAATTAATTTGTCAAAAGTAATGAACTCACCATCATCGCATAAAATAAATTCAAACTTGTAAAAATTTGCTTTCATAAGAGATTTAGTTCTTTATATATCTTTGAAATGACTTAAAATCTTTAAGTTTTCATAGAAGATATTCCTCTTAACGTGAAACATAATGAATTCAGCTTCGTAGCCGATAAGGACCTTCTGAAATTTTTGGATAATTTATACATTTTGAAGCTTTAGCCTTTTGAAATTTTTTGAGAATAGAAGAAACTTATACTTTATAAAACTTTTTTGAATTTTGAGATTTGTAAAGAATTGGAAAAACCTATTATTTTAAGGCAGAAACATTATGATTTTGTTGATGAATTGGAGAAATATGTATCTTTTAAGACTTATACCATCTAAAATTTTTAGTATACATGTACCTTCTAAGCTTATAACTTCTGAGATTTTTAGTGTACATTTATCTTATGAAGCTTTTGCCTTCTAATAATTTATTATACATGAACCTTTTGATGCATATACCTTAAAAGATTTTTGGATGAGTGGAGATCTTACTAATCACATGCTCTTGTGAAGTCTTTTTAATGAGTATCTTATCCACTACTAACTTTCTATTGAGGCTACCTCATAGGCATGCCTTCCAGGGATTAGCTAATGTGAACTCTATCCACTACTAGCTATCCATATATTGAGACTATCTCATGAGCATACCTTCTAGAAGTTCTTATTAAATGCAATTATTTGTAAAAAATATATATTGCAAGAGATAGTTACTTGAAATATGCATCTTTATTATTAATAGAAGTTAAGAAAGAAATTTTAATAAGATGAGAATCTCAACTTCTTTAAGTTGCTTAAATGATGAGATATTCCAATATATATAGGCAAATATATTGTGATGAAACTCCTACTCAATAGCTTTTATCAATTTCTATCACAACTTCTCTACTTTCAGGCTAATGATACATATGTTATTCATATAAATAATAGCACAATTTTTTCATGAATTAGTCATTCAATCTATTATTTCAACAACAAAAAATTATTTTATTAAATGTCATCTTAAATGATGAAAATGATAATATTGAGATTGGTTTTCTCCATTTAAATTTTTGTAAGATTTGAGCAATATGAAGTATTTAGAATTTTAGATCTCCATGTAGATTTAGCCCTTGATGTATCTAATGTGGTGTAATTGGACAACTCAAGATAAATTTGGTATGAAGGGTGTTCTTAAGTTTCATGATTGCTCATTTTTTTTTCATTGAGGAGGTCAATCAATTTTTTACTATGAATTCTTATGTTTATTTAAGATTATTAAAATTTCTTTTAATGGGCATAGATGGATTTATCAATAGTTATTTGTGCTTCTACTAAATAAATAAGATTTGCATGAGAGTAGGCTAACTCTCGCATCAATAATGATTAAAAATATTCATGACAAAGAGCTTTAAGAAAATACGTATGAGTATGGAATTATTCCTAGACTTTGATGTACTTCAGAAGAGTATATTTTAAAGTACTCCCTATAAGTTTCTCCCTCATTTAACCAATCTCAAAAAGAAGATGGAAATCATTAAAGTTTTTGATTGGTGATAAATTGTTTAATAAAATATCTAGCTAGATCTATTATTTTAAAGAGAGTAGAATTATTGTACTAGCTTGTTCCTTAATGTATCATATGGGTCAAAAGTTCCATCATATAGATCAAAATATATTGCTAGATAATTGCATCAGATAGCAGTGAGAAATCTTAAAAGTTATGATGAGGAATAAAGTAATTTCTTTCCTTTGAAGAAAATTCATCCTAAACAAGGTGTTTTATATCATCTCTAATAACATTATGAGTTGTGTCAAAAAAGCAATATTGATTTAATTCTTCCATTATAGGTGGAGGATTATGGGTTGGTCAAGTAATATAGGAAGGATGGGTTGAACAGGCACTACAGGAAAATAAGCTTATACCGGCGGACTAGATCCGTCGGTATCAACGAAAATGCGCCGGAAATTGTTGCTTTCACTACAGGAAAATCCGGTAACATGTAAAATCCGACGGAAGTCCTGGGTTTCCGGCGCATTTACGGTGGATTTTTGTGCGCCGGTTTATTGCAAGAGATAGTTACTTGAAATACACAGAAAATACCTTCTGACTATATATATATATATAACATAATAATTACGATCAATTTTATCATATTTTATAAGCATAAAATTGAATTTAATAAATAAATAAATAACTATCGAAATAAAAAAAAGTAATTATTATTTCTAGATTCATATATATTAATTAGTTTGCAATCTAAGGCTTCGTTTGGTATAGTTTTCTTACTGTTTTTTAAAGAGATTTTTTAGTACAAAATGATTTAATTTTTTTACTAGAAAAATGTTTTAAGAAGCAGTAAGAAAGTCGTCCAAAATGATGCCTAAATTAGAGGTGTAATGAGCTGAGTTATGTCTTTAATTCTACGAGTTTGAGTCGATTAAATAGCGGACTCTTTTATTATAGAAAAAAAGATTAGGATTAAAGTAATTATAATAGCAAATAATAAAAAGATAACAAATTAGAAAATAAATAATCAAAATAATTTACTATAATGAATGAATTTGATATGATTTTTAAATATTCTAACTACTTTATACTTTAAGCTTCTGATTGCCAATGTGTTTTAAGTGTACTTGATATTAATATTTTTTAAATGAGTTGACTTAAGAGCTAATTATTCCAGTTAGGATTAGCTCAAATTTGACTTATTAACTCATCAAATTCAAATCTAGTCAAATTTGAGCTGATCTCTTGCCCCTAAGTCCCTAACCAAGTCACCGTTTTTTATTGAATAACTTTATAAAAAATCTCAAAAAATATAAAATAAAGATCAAAGATTCAAAGCATTCCCATTTCCCAATATCCAAAAAATATATAAAAAAATATAAATACAAGCATTATCTTATATGCATTATCTATGAATATTTTCTAAAATAAATTAATAATTTTGCATATAATTACGCATATATTACCATTAGTGATCACTGCAGGTGCCGCTGCCATGCTCGCCAACCTCCTCTCCACGAGCCCAAGCGCCACGCCATACACCAGTTTTGCCGCCTCTACATGCCGGAAAACCTCGCTGCCGGCCATTCCAACCTCCTCCAGCCCATCTAAGCATGAGCCAGCGCCGGCCACCGCTGCGCTCATGAGCGTCATTACATCGTCAGCTTCGGCTGCCTTTATCGCCTTCGAGCTCATAAGCTTCTCCTTAACGAGCTTTAGATCGTCAGCGGCAGCCGCCGTCAGCTCCAAGCAATCTTCCACGGCCGGCCCGACCCGGACCGCCCGGTTGAGGAAATGGGCTGTTGAGCGGGTGATGGTGAGGCTCTGGTCAACGGCGGCGAGGGAGTAGTTATCGGGAGGGATGGAGGAGGATTGAAGGTTAGAAATGAAGGACTTACAGTGGATGGGGTGGCATGAGGTTTCACAGGGAGAGGTGGCGCAGCCGACGCCACCTCCAGCGGCGAGGACGGCGGTTGGGAGGAGATGGAGGAGAGTGAAGAGCGAGCAGAAGGGAAGCATGGTTTGTGGTGAAGGGAAGGCGATGAGTGCTACGATATTTACAGGAGAAAATTCCTAATATATATATATGATGGGCTAAAATGTAATTTTTAAAATAGATAATCATTTTGGACCTACTTAAAAAGTTATAGGGTCATTTTAGAAAAAATAAGAAATATTTTGTCATATAACCTATTAAAATTGAAATAATACTCTAAACAAGTCCATTGATAGTCACTAATTATTACTTTTAGATAATTATATATTCATTTATAATGTCTGAAATTTCACAAAATATATAAAGATAACCTAATTAACTTTACACATTATTTAATATGATGGCATGGGCTCAATGTTTTCAAAAGCTTTTTGACAACGCTCATCTCACAAATAAAAAGTTTTTTTTTTTTTTTGGCAAAATGAAAAAAAGTGGACACTTTAAAGAAAAAAATTTAATATAATTTGTGAGAAAATCTAAGACCACTTAAAACAATCTTCTTTGTATGGATGAATTATTCTGTTCGGACACTTGGACGGGGAGAACCGTTTGATGAAAATTAAAGCGCGCTGCGCTTTTACTTTTCACAAAGACAATCGGAGCTGCGCTTTTACTTTTCACAGATCAGACGAAATCAAATGATTCTTCCCTCCGGTGTCCGCACAGAATAATCTCTTCCTTGTATGAGACTTATTAAAAGATCACCTTCAACTTAGAAGAATATTTGGCTACAGTTAATCTAAGGATATTTAAAGTTAGGATCATTACTTCTGGTCCTCCAATCCTTCTAGAAAGCCATGAATGAAGAAGGTGAAGAACTCTTATAAGATAAAAAGAACATAGAAAGAAAAAAATAAAATAAAATGATATAAGCAAACCTCCCAACCCTTACAAAGTGAGCATAAGACATAAGACCGAATCATTATAACACTTTTTCCTTTCAATTGTCGCACATTGCTTACTCTTTTTTACTGGTATAACATACTATATTTGTTTTGTTCTATGAACTCCCACATATATAAATTGTAATTTCCTACACATTCAGTCAAGTCAAATAAAAAAATCCCCGTTGATAGGCAACTAGGAAAATTTAAGCTTACATGTAGGAATAGTTTCCTAAAAAGTACTTTGATGTATAAGTTAATGAGGGTGCTGAATTAAGAGAAACGACTTACTCAGTTGGGCCTCATTAGAGTGAAACATGGTATAAAATATGATATGTATCTCCCTAGAAAAGGGTATTTATAAACATTTAAACAAAGAACTTTTTTCTCACCTTGATTTATAAATATCCATAATAGGGTTGTCGTGTTCTGGAATATTTATGACGATAGATAAATATATAGTTTAACGTCTTGGCTTTGTGCGAAGATCCAACACACAATCAAATAAAATATAAGGTGCAACATTCATAAGAGAAAACAGAGTTTTTACGTGGAAACCCCTAAAAAGGGGAAAAAATCATAAGGTTTGACCCAGTTTGAAATGATCCACTAGTATTTGTAGTTGATTACAAAAGAGACACTTCATTGGGGGGAAGGAGACTTGGCTTGATGTAACAAATATACATCATATGGAGTGCATTACATCATGGGGATAGGAAGAATCACTGTTGACGTGTTTGTTTGGTCGGAATGATCATATTCGGTGGGCGATGGAGGTCGTAAAGACCATTGTCTGGCAATAGAGGTCAGAAGGATCATAATCGGAGGGCGACGAAGGTCGGAAGGATCGTTGTCTAGCGATGGGGGTCAAAAGGACCATAATTAGCGGGCGACGGAGGTCAGAAAGATCGTTGTCTAGCAACGGAGGTCAGAAGGATCGTTGTCTGACGACATAGGTCAGAAGGACCATAGTCGACGGTTGACAGAGGTTGAAAGAACTATAGTCGGTGGGCAATAGAGGTCGAAAAAGACCATTGTATGATGAGGAATATCCGAAGGATCGTTGACTGGTGACCGAGGTCAAAAAGACCATAGTGAGCGGGTGACAGAGGCTGGAATGAAAGTAGTAGGCGGACAATAGAGGTCGGAAGGATCGTTGTCTGGCGACAGAGGTTATTAGAAAGATAGTAGTTGGTAGCCGATCGAGGTAAAAAGGGCCGTAGTCGGTGGACGACCGAGGTTAGAAGCATCGTAGTTGGTGGGTGACAGAGGTTAGAAGGACCTGTGTCAGCAGGCGACAGAGGTCAGAAAAATCATTGTCGGCGGGCGACGGAGGTCATAAGGACCGTTGTCGGGGGGCGACAGAGGTCGGAAAGACCTCTTTCTAGCGACCGAGGTCAAAAGGACCATAGTCGGCAGGTGACGACGGTAAAATGAACCATAGTCGGTGGATAAGAGATGTCAGAAATACCATTATCTGATGACAGAGGTCAAAAGAATCGTAGTCAGCGGGCGATTGAGGTTAGAAGAACCGTTGACTGGCGACTGAGGTCATAAAAATCATAATTAGTGGGCTACAGGGGCCGTAAGCATAGTAGTTAGCAGACGATAGAGGTCAGAAGGATCGTTGTGCGACAAATGTTAGAAAGATAGTAGTCGGCAGGCGAATGAGATTAGAAGTGCCATAGTCGGTGGGCGACGGAGGTTAAAAGGATCGTAATTGGTGGGTAGTGGAGATCAAAATAACTGTAATAAGTTAGTGATGGAGGTCAAAACGATTGTTGTTGACAGGCGATATAGGTTAGAAGGACCATTTTTATGGCTATGGAGGTTGGAAGGATCGTAGTCGGTGAAGGAGGTCAGAAGGACCATAGTCGGCAGACGACGGAGGTTTGAAAGAGAGTTGTCGGTGGACGATGGAAATAAAAAAGATCGTTGTTTGGAGACAAAGGTCGGAAGGACCGTAATCAAAGAAGGAGGCTGGAAGGACCGTAGTCAGCGAGTGACGGAGGTTGGAAAAACCTTTGTCGACGGGCGACGAAGGTCTGAAGTACCGTAATTAGAGGGTGATAGAGGTTGAAAATGCAAAACTCCTTAAGTAAAAGAAGTTAAACTCTCAAACATCAAGACATATTTTGGTGTAATGTTTGAAATTTCATTAATATACTTCGTAGTTAAGCGTGCTCATCCCAGATTAATTTTGTGATGGCTGACCTACTTGGAAGTTGCATCAATAGTATAAAACTGTGAGGCTCTTAGGTCAAAGCGGATAATATATCAATATTTAAGAGTTTCATATGTTACAAGAAAGATTGTAGTCTGATGACAAAGGTCAAAAGGATCATTGTAGGGTGGAAGTCCAATAGTAATTAGAATCCAGATGGAAGTCCAACATTAGTGGCTGGGTAAAAGTTCAATGTCAGTTGGTAGCCAAGCGTAATTCCGACGACAGTTGTGAGCCGGGTGGAGGTCTGACAAAGTCCTATGATAGTTGATAGCTAGGAGAAAGTCCGACGATAGTCGGTGGCCGAGCATAAGTCTGGTATCCTTCGATGGCTAGGTGGATATCTGAAGGCTAGCAAAAGTATAGTGTTGAGAAGAAGTCTGACGTTGGGAAGATGTCCGACGTCGAACAAAAGTCCAGCGTTCGACAATGCCCAAGTGAAAGTCTAGCGTCTTGTAGAAATCTAACGATAAGAGGAAGTCCGATGTCGGGCGAAAGTCCAACAAAAGTCCGATGATGGGCAGAAGTCTCGTGTCGGGTAGAGGTCCGCTATCAGGTAGAAGTTTGACAAAAGTCCAGTGACGGGCAGAAGTCCGACGTTTGGTAAAAGTTCGACGTCGGTCGATGGCAAGGAGGTGGTTGAGGAGGAGCTTTGTGGCAAGAGAACTCTTCCTTCTCTTCCTTATATTCTTGCTTAGGCATCCTTCCTCCTCCCTCCTCTCAATGAAGAATGATGATTCTATTTATATTTTTTTGAGAGTGGCATCACGTAAATACAAGTGAGATCAAGGGCAAATTGGGAGTAGTTTGAATGGATGGTCGATGTTGATTCCCTTGATCGTAGGCCATTTACCGGGCATTTGAATATCTTAATGATATTGGTCTTGTTGGATTGGCCTCATCGAGCCACTCGATTCGTCTATATGCATATCATGTTTGGAAACTGTTTGATAATCCAAATTATGGTTTGAATCTTCCAAAGGTGTTTCGAGTCTTTGATTTGGACCCATTTAGGCTCGGATTGAATTGAATTTATTGTTGTTGTGTTTTTCTTTTCGAAACGTTCAGTTTGATAGTAAGTTTGTTGAAATCAGAGTTCAAATGGTCTTAGATTTAATTTTTTAAGTTTCTAACTTGATTTTGCCTTGAGATTCATGTCAGATCAAGATAATTTTTTAATGATATATCAATGATATTTACAAAATATGATCTATATCTCCCCATAATAAGGTATTTATTAAATACAAAAGTTTACACAACTAAAGTCAAACATATAGTTGTAGTATAGTGGTGAGTATTATCGCCTGTCCGTGGATGACCCGAGTTCGAACCCCGGCAATGGTGCTAAGAATTTGATGGGGGAACTTTGACCGATGTTGTTTGTTT